>NC_056737.1:248028066-248133066 GCF_019279795.1 Protopterus annectens
GACAAAACACAGAAATTACAGAAGGTTCAGGAATTATTATGTGCATATAAACAACTTGACATTTATTTGACATTTGTTCTTTAGAAGGGGGACTAGGAACTAGACAGTCTTATACAAGATGATGTCACTTAGCTAAAGAATCAAAACAAAGGTTGTGAATATCATAATTTGCATGACTGATTAATAGACAGAAGACTTTTTTTGAAATAAGAAATAATCAAACAAGGACAGGCTATTAAGATAATCATATATGACCTTATCAAAATTGTAACTGGTTGAGAATATGTGTACATAGTTCAAATAATTACTTTTGAAATGGGATATGTATAAGATAAATGAATGGGAAAAATGAGAAACATTAATATCAATTTGAAATCGAGCCATGAGTTGCATAGGCAGGTCGGCACAATTGACGTTCAAGCTGTATGTCTAGAAGTACAAAAATACAATTCGCACCATACCTCCTTACCTTGTATGAAAACCAGTTTCTCATGGGATTTCAGGTCCCGAAAGGCCATACTATCACCCCAGCTGTAAATCATCCCACCTTCAACCATACTTACAGTACCAGGTCCTATCCAACATCTTGTTCAGTCTATGAGCATCTCAACCCTAGGCACATTAGCTCTAGATCCAAACACTACCACAAACTAATAAACAAATTCCTGAAGTTCATCACCAAGTATAGACTTAACCTAATACTTGGTGGTGATATTCACCCCAACCCTGGCCCACCCACTTCAGATACACATACCCCCCTCTACTTGAAATCTAAGCTACAAACCTACAATTAATAGGCCAACTAACTCTCTCCTAGCCTGTCATCTCAATATTAGAAGAATTAATAACAAGGTATATGAATTGCATGCACTTGTTGATGTCCACTCCCCTGAGATTCTCTGTTTATCTGAAACCTGGTTAAAACCTAACACTACAGACAATGAAGTGTTACCACCTGGGTACAACACACACAGGCTGGATCGTGCTTTGAGGAAGGGGGGTGGGGTAGCTGTACTCTATAAATCTGAGTTGAATGTCATCATAGATGTAATACAACCACCTCAGATTAATAACTCAGAGATTCGTGCCACCAAATTGCAACTTAATAAAAATAAATGCATTAATATCATCTGTATGTGCATTCCCCCAGGTAACAATATATCTACACTTGAAGATATCCTGCACTGGCTATCATGTCACTACCCCCAAGAAACCATACTACTTGGAGACTTTAACATAGACTGGGGCACCTGTTCCTCAGAATCTCTAACCACCCATATTAACCTGCATGCATTTACACAAATCATATCCACCCCTAGGATAGGTAAACTCAACCAAAAAGAAAGCATACTTGACTGGGTACTCATAAATAGTCACCCCCAACTGCACACCTCTGGTACCCTCCCTGATGGCCTAAGCGATCACCTTCTCACATATGAAATTAAGCACAAAGCCATTGATTCCCAACAACCCTTACTCAGAAAGGTTAGAAACAATAAAAACTTTGACCCTGCCAAATTCCAACAAGAAGTAAACTCATGTAATTGGTCTATTCTAAAACACCTCCCCTTAGAGGAAGCAGTAGCATACTTTAACAACAAATTCCTTGAGATCCTTGATTTGCATGCACCTGTTCCTTCAAAGAGAACAAAGGAAAAAACTGCGCCATGGCTTTCTAAAGAGTCTAAACTTAAAATTACCCTTAGAAACAAAGCATGGGCTTTATGGCGTTCTTCTAAAGACCTCCAAGATCACATTAAATACAGGCAATCCAGGAACGAAACTAAAAAATCCATTTTACAAGACAAAAAACAATACTACTGTAATTTACAGACAGTAAATCAAAATAACCCTCAGAAGTTTTGGGCAGGTTTAAATAATCTACTACATCCTGGACAAACTTCAACCCCAATCCCTGCTGCTACTATTGATAAAACCCCTGAAGATGTTTCTGACAGTTTTAACCGATTCTTTACTGAGGCAACTCAAGCCCTAGCTAGCCAACTACCTCCTAGCTCCCTTGGTCCTGAAAGTAGCACCCCTAGAAACCTACTCGCATTCAGCTTCCAACCAGTCACCACTTCACTTATCCGTACCTTGATCAAAAAATTAAAACCCACTACACTTTCTGCTGATCAACTCCCTGCCGAGTACCTACAAAAATCAGCTGCTGCTATTGCTTACCCCATCACAATAATAATCAATCGAAACATAGTAGAAGCTAAAATTCCCACCATCTGTAAAATATCCTATGTAATCCCACTTCACAAAGGATGCAGCCCTACTGAATTCTCCAATTATAGGACAATAGCTATACTCTCCACTTGCAAAGATTATGGAAAAATGTATTCATAGACAACTCATGCACCACCTAATCCAGAATCACCTTATGGCAGACACTCAGCATGGCTTCCATCCTCATCACAGTACTACTTCAGCTCTCCTAGCCTTTACCAACACCATAAACAATAATCGCAGCAATAATTATATATCCTCAGCCCTCTTCTTGGATCTTTCCAAGGCATGCGATATGGTTGATCACCAACTTTTAATCCACACCCTGCAAACATTCTGTCTAGATACTAGAGCCCTTCGTTGGTTTCAATTCTACCTGAATGGTCGACAGCAGGCTGTCCTCTGGCAGAACAAACTCTCTAACCTTCTACCTAACACCCTTGGAGTACCACAAAGCTCTATACTAGGGCCCTTGCTGTTCTCCATCTTCATTAATGACCTTTATACTGTCATCCCAAAAGTCAGCTGTATCCAATATGCTGATGACTCTGCTCTGATTTGCTCGGCCACATCTCCAATAAAGTTATGGTCAGCTACCCAGACCACCTTTAATACAATAGAAAACTGGCTTTCTGAACGTCGTCTGATCCTAAATCCCAAAAAAACTAAAATGCTGTTATTTTCACCAACACGTAGGTCTACCACTTTCACCTTTACCATAAATTCAGATGATGGCACAATAATCTCCCCTGACCCCTCTACAAAACTATTAGGTGTCATCATAGATAATAATCTAAAATTCGACCTCCATGTTAACCAAACTATCAAAACCATCAATAAAAAACTAGGGTCACTTTACAGAACAAAAGCCTTCCTAACCCCTCCAGCTAAAATTGCCATAGCTCGCTCTCACCTTCTTTCAACCCTTCTGTATGCATCCCCTCTACTCTTGAATTTAAACAAGACTGTCCTTAGCAAACTCTCAATTTGCTACAACCACATTGCCAGGTTTGCCACTGGGCTGCGTTTTAGGACACATCATTGCATCAATCTAAATCAGCTTGGGTGGCTTGAACTACCCAGCCTAATCCAGTATAACCAACTGATTATGACCTATAAAATCCTCTATAATCTGGACAATACTCCTGCACTTAAAAATATTATCACTCCCCCATAACAATCCTAGACCGCTTCGATCCTCTAACAAACTACTAATTCAGACTAGCAAAATTAATAACACAGCCGGTGACTCTCTCTTTGCAAACTCTGTAAGTAGATCCTGGAACTCTCTTTCAGCTGATATTACCTTACTTTCTACCTTAGGTCAATTTAAAACTAGACTCAAACAACATTTGTCACTTAACTGGCTATGTCAATGTATCAAGCCTGGCTAACTCTCTCTAGAATGTGTAAAAATCTGTTAACCAGCTTACTGTGTAATTCAATTTAATCCTGATTTATGCTCAGGATTAACTCTAACCTGTGGAACTTGTTTAACTTGCTTACTTATGTAATCTCTGTAAATAGTCTGTTTGTAATATGTAATGCTGGTATTATGTAATGCTGTATCTGCTTACCCTTGGAGCTTTTCTCCCCGAGACTCCGCTGAAAATGGACATGCATCGTCGGACTATCCCGGTCAACAAATGTAAAATAAAAATAAATAAATAAAAGTATGCAAGGACGAAATGTGCTGCATTTAACAGATTTTGTAGAAACTGTGATAAAAAGAATCATTTTGCAAAGGGGTATATAAAGAAAAACAAGCGTACTCAAAATAATTAACATGTTACAGAACAGAAACTTGAACATGCATTGATTGCACTATTAAAGTAAAAATATTTGATACCCTAACATTTGAAAAGGTGTCTGTGACACTAAAACAAGAGCTTGAGTCAGTCAGAATATTGGCAACAGACACTGTGAATAATAGATGACATTTTGATTTTTGCCTAGGCACAGGTAGAGTATTCTATAATTTTGAAGTTCTAGGTTTAAATGGCAGAGTAAAAAAATCTGTATTGAGATTGTTAACATATTCAGGACATCAAGTTAAGCCACTAGGTCAATAGCTAGTGACACCTCAACACAATACTCATAGGTACAAGATCATGTTTCAAAATGTCACAGTTAAAGAAACATTTTTCTTAATATGTTCAGTTTTCAGGTATTTGACTCTTTGGAAGATAGGAATGGCAAAACAAAATTCATACAGTGAAAACAAAGGTAGAATGTGTTCCTATAGGCATTCAGTAACAGACACATATGCCTAGACACAGTAAATGTAATCTGTGACAATGAGACCCCTTCAAGCACAAATGAATTCTGATCCTCTGTAAGGAATATATTTTTCAGTTAAAGTACCAGTAGCTCTCAGAAAAGGAGATGACAAAGAATTAAAGTAAATGGAAAGCCTGGCTGTTATTGAGAAGCTATTAGATATAGAAGAATGGTCACTGTTGTGTACCAAGACATGATTTACATTTACATTGATTCACATAAACTAAATCATGCCATTTTAGCTGAAAAGGTTGTTTCAATAATGTCTGTTTATTTTTTACCATTCCAGAAGCAAACCGAGCATTCTGATAAAAGCTTCAGACTGTGTATATTTAATAAGGCAATAAGGAAGCACAGCTGCTTTGCAATTCATGTTGGTTTTCATCAGCATCAGAGTTGGACTAAAGAGCTGTTGCTCAACAAATTGGAGGCTTGAAAAGTTTTGTAAGCATACCAGATAATCTTTTAGTTTGGGGTCATGCACCACAAGAGCATAACAAGAAACTAGTAAGACTGCTGTGTACTGTAATACAATATTCTTTCAAATTAAATAAGAGCAACTGCTGTCTCAGCTGAGCCAGTAAGCACACTGTAATGCCTTTGTGACCCTTTATTCAATACAACAGACAACATTAAAGATGCCACAGTATGTTCACATGTAACCATATCATCAAAAAAAATGGTAGGCATTAAATATTAAGCTGGTTGGCTAACCTTTAAAGGACCAGGTCCATGACCCAAACCACCTCTGACCTGGTGGTAAAGCCCTTTAAGACCTGCCTCCTAACCCCATACACCTTTTGACATGGCCACCAATTAAACTGAAACCAAAGCGCATGGTGAGTAGAGGCCACTGAGTACCAACAGGGGGAAACAAGGGCAGGGGCACCAAGTAGCTGCCTAATAAGACCCTTGTCTTTGATGGTAGGCGTGGGAGTGCCTTTGAGCTGCTGACAAAAACTGATAGGTGGACCATGTCATTAGCCTTAAAAGCCAAGCGACCTAAGATTACCACTAAATCTAGCTTTCTGACAACATGACTGACTGGTAAGTCATCAACAAAAAATCAGAGTCAAAAGTCTGAAGAGCATGGGTTATTTTCTATTACTATTAAGACTAAAGGTATTAAGGAAGTAGCAAGCAAGCATTGCAGTGATTTCTAGAAATCATGCTCCATCTCACAAAGCTTTGTACTTTATTTGAGATAATGAATATAAGAAAGTGTTTTTTGGAGTACAGGTCAGAGAAAACTAAGAGCTTTGAAATGGTCATTAAACTACTGATAGATGCACTGATATTACAATACAATCATATGAATAAGCCATTGGCATTGCAAGCTGATACCAGTTAGAATCACAGAGGAGGTAGTGTTCTACAGGATAACAGACCACATGCACATGGATTAAGAACATTAACATTTGTGCAAAAAAGATAAGCTGGGAAAGAAAATGAATTCTAACAATGATGTATGATTGTGAAGAATTCTGTGAATTTGCCTGCAGTAATTTAGTTCAAGAAGAAACTATTAACCCATAAAAGGCATATTTAGAAAATATTTGTAGTCACTTCCCACTTTGCTGCTGATGCTACTTAATTTACATGGCTATGGTTTGAAACTGAAATCCACAGAGGGCATGAGACTACAATCAGCAGACATGTTTGTATGATTGTAACATTTGTTAATGTCTGTTATGTACTTCACAGATAAAGATTCTAGTTGTCTACTGATGTACTATGTTCTTCATCTGTAAATATGTTGTAAGTAATTGCTATGTTAAATTGTTAATCGCTATGTAATCCAATGTAACTACTGTCTGTTTATTTTACTGTGGAGCTTTTCTCCCCGGGCCTCCGCTGAAAATGGACCTACGTCCAGTCGGACACTCCCGGTCAACAAATTTAAATAAATAAATAAATGTTGAGTGGGGCTCATTTAATACCCAAAGTCATGATGCCCAACAGTCTGAAAAATAAATGGCAATTTAAATAAATGATCAGAGAACTCTAAAATGTGCTGTTATACTGATTTTACTATACCCATAACCCTGATGTGAAGGTTTCTGCCCAGCACAAACCATTTATTAACTTCTATTAACACCAAGGATGGTATATATTGGAGTTAGGTGAACATTCTGAAGTGCTATCAACTTGGAATTAACATACATTATCTGATATTTGCACTGTAGTGCCACTTTTCTGAAGATCAGAATTATGGTCTTCAGAATTTCAACAGGTCCAATTTGAACAGGAATACTTGCTACAAAAATAAGAAGACATGACTGAAGAAGTGCTAGACATTCTTATATATTACCATGGTTACCGATGGCAGAATAGAAAATAAAAAGAATTTCAGGGGTTTACTGACAAAGACTTGGAAATACACAGTAGCAGTCAGTATGCTCATTGTAAATACAGTCTTATTCACCAAGAAAGGTTAATCTGGAAAAAAAGTCTGTAGCTGTTAAAAACAAAAGTTACAGTTGCCATAGTTTCGTGTCTGGTAAAGGGAGAAAGAATTATCATAGAAATGATTAACAATGGTGTAGGAAACCTTCAAGCACCAGACCCAACCCAGTTTGGTTTTGTCAAAGGCAGGTCATGCCTACTGAACATGGTGGACCTATTTGAGAAAGTCACCAAGGCAATGGATGAGGGCAAAATTGTGCATACTGCCAACTTTGACCTACCTAAGGCATCTGATAATAATAACCCGGGCATTGTAAACAAACTCTAGGAATCAGGAACAAATTCCCTTTGTAACTTGCTGAATAGCTAACTGCTCACAGATAGGACCCAGGAAGTTAGGATTGGAGGGACCACCTCCACAAAGAGGCTGGTTGCCAGTGGAGTTACCTAGTGTTCTTTGATGGTTCTGCTCCTCTTTGGCATCTAGTTTTCAGAAGTCAAGGTCAATATCAAGGACCTCTGGCTTCCCAAGTTTGCAGATTATTGCAAAACTAGGAACAATCATAGAAATACACCAAGATACTAACATCTTATATAGGAAGGTCTAACACAGACAAACATAGACAAATGACTGGTGCCAAAACCATCTCTTAGAACTCAATGTCAGGAAAGGCATACTAATATATTTTTGTGAAGTCAGTCACCCTGAAAGACTGCCTCATTGATAAAACAGGCCTAAAAGTAGACACAGTATTCAGGGATTTGTGGGCTCAAGTAGATAGTAACCTGGCTTTCAATCAACATGTGTCTAAGGTTGTAAAAAACATATAAGTGAGGGCATGGCATCTAGAAATCATTGTACAACTGTATTCAACCATTATTGGACCTGTTATTAAGTAAAATGATCCATTCAGTATGTACCTGACCAGGCACATGCAACAGCTGAAACATCCACAGAGGCGCCTCACAAAAAGACTACAGGGTGTATACACAATGTCCTATGCAGATCACCTCAAAGCCATATCTCTATACTCTGTTTAACACAGACTGGTGAGAGGTGATTTATCCATGACATCCTTGTATCCCACTCTGAAGGACCTTTTGCTTGTCAGCAAAATGAACAGCAGAATTAGTAAATCTAAGGATTTAAACTTTGATTGCAACTTAAATAGGATATTTTGGAGTGACAGGTATGTATCTCAGAGAATCCACATTCTAAGCAGAGTGCATCCATAACCTTATTCAAGCACAATCTGGACCAGTGGATGTGAAATCAGAAATTCACCACTGGTCTGACACATATGATTCTGATAGCACTCATTAAATCATAACACCACACTCCCTTAAAAATAACTTCTAAGGCATGATGACTTATGGAATACATTTGGGTTGTATGGCTAGGTTTGTAAAGGCCCCAGTCTAGTATAGACCTGTGAACATAAAACAACTTCACATATATGGACTGTATGCATGTTCCTTGCACCTGTTAACTTAATATATATCATGTAAATAATGGCATACATATGCTGTATGTATGCACAGTACATAAGGAAACCATCCCCAGCCTATAAAGATGATGAGAATGCATTGCAGAAGAAAAACATCTTGCCAAATACAATACCATTTTTATAAAGAGAAGTAATTCCCCCTTTTTCAATAACAACATTGTTTAATAGTAATAATTCATTTCTGGGTATAGACAATGTTTGTTTATCCATAGCTGGGTTTTTCATTGCTGCCTCAGATTTGCCCTCGTGATTAAACTATGATAGCTGTGGGTAAACCAAGCCTTACCCTTACACAATCAAGGATTATTGTAAAACATATATGGAACTAGCAGGGAACTGGGGAATTAATATTTGCCTTGTAGGTTTAGGATTTGACAACATGACTTTTGTGATGAATGGTGAAGCTAGGACATGCAAAATGAATTACCCTACCAATACAGTACAAAATATTGCATTATGTAAACTGGCTTCCACATAGTCTATTTATCTGCTTCCTCTGGTTTTAAGGTTTAAATTATTGCTTCTTACCGACTGCAGTTCAGTTGTCTGCTGAATAAGGCTTTGGATAGTTTCTGAACATTTTCATGAAAGGATGTCTTCTGCATATTTTCCTACTGTGGATGTGAGATTCTTTTTAATCTTTTCTGAACATTGACAGTTAATACATGTCAGTACTGTAGTGAGAATTACTGTAGTTTAGGTATTTATAACTTGATCGCTGATGCCAAGGATGCTGTTTTCTGATTGGCTAGTTGTGGTCCTTGAGTATTATTACTATTATTATTATTATTATTATTATCATTATTATTAATATTATTATTATTATTATTATTATTATTACTAATATTATTATTATTTTGTATTTTTACTTTTTTCTGATTTAAACACACTTCTATTCCAGGAGTGGGTGCTTTTTATGTGATGTGTGTGTGTGTGTGTGTGTGTGTGTGTGTGTGTGTGTGTGTGTGTGTGTGTGTAAGCACATGCATTATGTGAAGTTATTTTTATAATGAAGTGAATTGGTGAGTCAGTTTGTCTCTTACTGTTTATTTTTTTTGCAGATTTGGAATGGAGCAGTTTCGAGGGGGGTGGAGTGTCATACTTTTGCGTTTACGTGCCTATTATGTGTGAGGATAGGTTTTAACAACTAGCATAAATATGGAAGAACTAGGGCTTTTTTGGGTGGGGAGATGATGCCTCTCCATCTTGTCAACTTAAAACTCAGCAAAGTTTCAACCAGACAAAAATAACCAGTTGAACCTTCAACTCAATATAAGTTTATTTTTTTAAACTATGTTTTGCTGATACTTCACTGCCCACCCACCTCCTTACCTCCAAATTTATGCAACAGTTGCACAAACACAGGAAAAAGGAAAATTTAAAACACATTATCATCATTATATGTGCGCAACTATAAATTGCACAAGTAGTAGTTTCTATGAATAGAAATAGAAGTAGTAGCTTGGATGGTGCAGTGGTAGCATGGTTGTCTCCCAGAAAAAGGTTCTCTGGTTCAGTTCTCAGCTTGGGTGCCTTCTGTGTGGAGTCTGTATGGCCTCCTTGCTTCTGTGTGGGGTTCCACCCACATTACAATGATATGCATCTGGAGCATTTCTCCCTGTGGCTCTGCTGAAAATTGGCGTATTTCTAAGTCGGACTTTCCTGGTAAACAAATTCTAAATAAATGATCATCATCACTCAAACAATACAAGAGTTATGAGTTTTAACTGACAGGTTGAACTCCGATCCATTTACAGCTTGTCCATCCAGTAAGAAAGCTAATGCAGGTTGAGTATACACAAAATAGTAATGATGTGAATGGAATGTGTATCCGCTGTCCACGATGTAAGCAGAGTGGCAAATAAAAATAATGTACACTCCAGGTCTATGCAATTTTATTTTACATTTAAGTCTTGGTCCATTGTTAGAATAAACAGACACAAATAAATAAGTAAGACTTCAAAGTATCAGAAAACAGTGCTGTTCATTGCAGTTAACTAAGGTGTAAACACTTAATGGGAAGAATTGTTAAATTAATTTCTTGTTTGTTGTTTGCAAGTTAATTAACTCATTAATGCCTATGTGGTGTTTAATGTCATACCTCTAGAATCCTAGACTCATCTTGCATTCAAGCATTTTCTGAAAAATAAACATAAAATGCATAAGATTAATAACTCCAAATATTTTGTAAACAATAAAAACTATCAAAACCAATCAACAGCAAGGCTTTCAGTAAGAAGCATTCTTTGCACTAATCATAGTCTGTGCCTTCATAATCTTTCCATAAATATCATAATATATTATAATGCACACAACCTCCAAAATATATTTCACATTTGGAAACAACTACCTAGACATCTATTGTTAGAACATTTTTGTTAACCAAACATAAGCTTTCACATGACAAGAAATTCTGTTTATTCAGATTTTTACAGAAAAATGAAAGCTTATGTATATTATAATCATCAACATAAATAACAGTGAATATGACTAAAGATGTACAACTTTCATTGCAAATATCAAATACAGTTATTTTATGAATATCTAAGGTTTCACCTGATGTCATGCAACAGTTTGTAAGTAACTTAGTTTTTGAAGCATTAAGTGCATATCAAAATATTGTTTATTTTCATAATTACTTACAAACAACTACCAATATCTCAGGTATAGTGTAATATAACTGGACACTGACAATGAATTTTTCCATCCCCCACCATGCCCCTCAATAACAGGTAGGAATCTTATTTGTGAACATTTCAACACAAAAATGAAAATATGAATAATACATGACAAGGCAATTGATTAATGTCTATACTGTAGGGCAGCCTAGATTAACAATCTTAGTGAGTGTCATTTTGTTAATAATTTCTTGCACTTTCTAATACTGCCTATTATTATCTAAGTCACAAAATAAGCAAGGCCCTAAAAAGGTCTGGGTGCCATAAGGAAGTTTGGGTGTGAACTGTAAACACACAAAAATGATGTTATACGCATGAATGAGTTGACCTTTTTATATTTTTAATCAATAAATACAACTCTTGATCTTTCTGCAACTATTAAAAAATCAGTATTTTCTTGTTTCTCATAATCCACTGGCCAGGCATTTTACAAATATCTGCAGTTTGTTTGTGTCTTTTGGCTTTTTCCGGTTAGGGGTTGCCACAGCGGAACTCCGGTCCGCTAATGATTGGCAGTAGATTTTTACGTGCTGGCTTGCCGGGCCTAATACACAACCTTCAATGAAGGAATGCCCATTCACGCATGTCGACACACAGAAGATGCTCTAACTGAGAATCGAACGGGCAATGTCTAACTATTTGATAATATATTAGCAACTGCATTCTCATCTTAATTAATTACTAGTACTCCATAGAAAGCCCACTTCCCATACAGGTACATGCCATGCTTTGCATCTGTTTCACAATGCCCTTATATTACACTTCACTATGCCAGTCTGCTAGGGTGTTGTGTTTTAAACAATAAACTACAAGTGGGTGTGGGTATATCAGGATTTAACCAAGGTTGGCATGGTTTGATCATGAGGGTGAAGCCCAAGTGATTAAGCAGCCAAGCATGGGTAAATCCTAATATATCTACACCCATGAGTGGGATATTCTTATTGTACAATGACATTATTTAAGGAAGAAATTGCTTACCATTCTTAAATAATGTCTTTGTATAATGGCACTGTAGTGTTCCTCCACTTAGTTTTTTAAAATCTTATACATTATTTGATGTACTACGCATGCGTATGGGAATTCTATTCTGATGCTTGCACAGTACATCAGTGCTACTCAACAGAAGCAATGGAGAAAAAAGAATCTCCATTGCTTTTTTTTAACTATGAGACAAAAATGTGAACATTCACCAATAATCTAAACAGTTCAGTGGTACGAGGTTTACTATCAAAAGGCTGTAAGTCATATGGTCGACAGTTATAACATTGAAAGACATTTATGCAAATGTCATAAATACTGAAAAAAAGATATCAAAGTATAAATAGTCGAAAAATACCTGCAGCACTGACAGCATTGTTTTTGCAGGGGGGAAAGCCCCACTGCATCCTCCTGTTGGGGGCTGTGCCCCCACACCCCCCTGCTACTTATATATTACAACTCCGAGATCACACTACATTGCTGACAAGTGTATATCCTTGCCCTGTTGTCGACATTTTATGACAGGTAATTTGCATGCATTAACTGTTGAAATGAACCAATTAATATTCATGTGTCAATGATATGGGTTGTTCAAATGAACGTTAGATCTTTTGAATTTCAAACATTTGATAGCAAACTGTGATATGACAGTCTGCTGATACCACACAGAAATACAAGGAAAATCAGATATAGTTCTCTTTCCTTAGTTTTGCAGAATGTACCTGTCTGCACTCTGTAGCATATATCAAAAGAAAAGTCTGGCCAATCAATGGTACTTCAGTGACCAGATTTGCAACGAGCACTCTTTTTGGGCTGTTCAGTCAGCGTGCTTGTTTTTGTGATCCATCATTGTATAATTATACACATAGTAAAACTTGACATGTTATACAGAAACAAACAGTTCCTATCTTCCCCCACCAGAGCCACTATTGCATGCACCAATCTCATCTCCACTCTTTTTATGCATCACCAGTCTTCACCAACCTCAGAAAATCTGACCTTTCCAAAATGCAAGCATGTTATAATAAAATTGCCAAATTTGCAACCAATACCTCTCACAGATCACACCACTGCAATCCCCTCAAAACACTCAGTTAGCTGGAACTTACCCATCTCATTCTTTACAATCAACTTATTCTAACTAATTCACTGTCATGAAAAAACCCACCTCTACAAAACATAATACACCCAAGCACCAAAACTAGAGTCCTATGATCAAATCAAAAAATCCTATTAAATGTGACCAAAACCAATAATTTCACAGGTACATCTCCCTATAGCAGCACAGTTGCCAGACACTGGAACACCCTTCCCCCCAACATCTCTGCTACAACCTCTATTGTCCCCTTCAAAAAGGCCTTAAATTCCCACCTACAGTAATCATGGCTCTGTAACTGTGACAACCATGACTAATCCTTTATACAACCTATTGCTCTATCACCAATCCCCTCTCTCTTAGCACTTTGTTACTTCCACTAATGTACCCCATCCCTTCTCTATCCAAATCTTACTAACCCCTCATTCCACCCTCCTTTTCCAGCTTGTATTACATCCTTAGCCTCATAACACCTTCTCTCTCGGCACATTATACTCCCTCTCTCTCAGTACTCTAGTCCCCTACTAATGCACATTATACTCCCTCTCTCTCAGTACTCTATTCCCCTACTAATGCACATTATACTCCCTCTCTCAGTACTCTATTCCCCTACTAATGCACATTATACTCCCTCTCTCTCAGTACTCTATTCCCCTACTAATGCACATTATACTCCCTCTCTCTCAGTACTCTAGTCCCCTACTAATGCACATTATACTCCCTCTCTCTCAGTACTCTGTTCCCCTACTAATGCACATTATACTCCCTCTCTCTCAGTACTCTATTCCCCTACTAATGCACATTATACTCCCTCTCTCTCAGTACTCTATTCCCCTACTAATGCACATTATACTCCCTCTCTCTCAGTACTCTATTCCCCTACTAATGCACATTATACTTCCTCTCTCTCAGTACTCTATTCCCCTACTAATGCACATTATACTCCCTCTCTCTCAGTACTCTATTCCCCTACTAATGCACATTATACTCCCTCTCTCAGTACTCTATTCCCCTACTAATGCACATTATACTCCCTCTCTCAGTACTCTATTCCCCTACTAATGCACATTATACTCCCTCTCTCAGTACTCTATTCCCCTACTAATGCACATTATACTCCCTCTCTCAGTACTCTATTCCCCTACTAATGCACATTATACTCCCTCTCTCAGTACTCTATTCCCCTACTAATGCACATTATACTCCCTCTCTCTCAGTAGTCTATTCCCCTACTAACGCACATTATACTCCTCTCTCTCAGTACTCTATTCCCTACTAATGCACATTATACTCCCTCTCTCTCAGTACTCTATTCCCCTACTAATGCACATTATACTCCCTCTCTCAGTACTCTATTCCCCTACTAATGCACATTATACTCCCTCTCTCTCAGTAGTCTATTCCCCAACTAATGCACAGTATACTCCCTCTCTCTCAGTACTCTATTCCCCTACTAATGCACATTATACTCCCTCTCTCAGTACTCTATTCCCCTACTAATGCACATTATACTCCCTCTCTCTCAGTACTCTATTCCCTACTAATGCACATTATACTCCCTCTCTCAGTACTCTATTCCCCTACTAATGCACATTATACTCCCTCTCTCTCAGTACTCTATTCCCCTACTAATGCACATTATACTCCCTCTCTCTCAGTACTCTATTCCCCTACTAATGCACATTATACTCCCTCTCTCAGTACTCTATTCCCCTACTAATGCACATTATACTCCCTCTCTCTCAGTAGTCTATTCCCCAACTAATGCACAGTATACTCCCTCTCTCTCAGTACTCTATTCCCCTACTAATGCACATTATACTCCCTCTCTCAGTACTCTATTCCCTACTAATGCACATTATACGCTCTCTCTCTCAGTACTCTATTCCCCTACTAATGCACATTATACTCCCTCTCTCTCAGTACTCTATTCCCCTACTAATGCACATTATACTCCCTCCCTCTCTCTCAGTACTCTATTCCCCTACTAATGCACATTATACTCCCTCTCTCAGTACTCTATTCCCCTACTAATGCACATTATACTCCCTCTCTCTCAGTACTCTATTCCCCTACTAATGCACATTATACTCCCTCTCTCTCAGTACTCTATTCCCCTACTAATGCACATTATACTCCCTCTCTCTCAGTACTCTATTCCCCTACTAATACACATTATACTCCCTCCCTCTCTCTCAGTACTCTATTCCCCTACTAATGCACATTATACTCCCTCTCTCTCAGTACTCTATTCCCCTACTAATGCACATTATACTCCCTCTCTCTCAGTACTCTATTCCCCTACTAATGCACATTATACTCCCTCTCTCTCAGTACTCTATTCCCCTACTAATGCACATTATACTCCCTCTCTCAGTACTCTATTCCCCTACTAATGCACATTATACTCCCTCTCTCAGTACTCTATTCCCCTACTAATGCACATTATACTCCCTCTCTCTCAGTACTCTATTCCCCTACTAATGCACATTATACTCCCTCTCTCAGTACTCTATTCCCCTACTAATGCACCCACTCTCATTCTCCCCTACTCTCATTATTCACTCACACCTCCTTTTATATTAACCTGTATTATATCCTTAGCTTTAAGGCCCTGCAAAGCTGCTTGGCATAATAAATATGTATTTGTTTTCACAAATTAGAACACGTATATCAATTGTTTCAAGTCAGAACTGATGTACCTTATGTAAACATATCTAGTTGTTGCACTGTTAATGACTATCAAGCTGCAGTGTACTGTTATTATGTATTTTAAAATGACTGATGTAAACAAAACTGACAGATGAAAACTTACAACCTGTATTAGGAGCTTTTCTCCCCAGGCTTCCGTTTCTCGGTAAACAAATGTAAAATAAAAATAAATAAATAAATATTCCTACTAAATGCCATTTAGAATTAGAAACATTGTCTACTACTGTTAATAAAGATTCAAGACATTCAGTTAGTTAAAAGTGAGTCTTATTTCTGTAATAGCACTGTTTTTACCAGCTGCATGAGAATTTACAGCTTCTTTTTAAACCCTGTTTAAAGTAAAAAAATACATATATAATAAAAAGTGTTGAAATTGTAACAAGTATGTGTTGTGAGTAACACAATCCCACCATGAAAACAGATTACATGACAATAAAATTGTAAGTTTCATCATAAGTAAATGGCTGAAGGGCTAAAATGCATACATTCAGATGAAAGCAAATACCACATATGAACACTTAATTCCCCAGTGAATTGTACTTGTTTCAGCATCTCATGACCATTTAAACTTTTCTCACAAATCTCCAACTCTGACATTTTGTTAGCATTGCAATAAGCTTGAATCACTGAAACTAATTAAATCTATTGGCAAATTAAGTATGCAGACTGTTGAGTTTTCATTTTTTTTTAAATTCAAACCCGACTGGAAAACAATTTAAAGCATGTCTCATGTCCCATAATGTGTTCTTAATCACAGCATTATGCTAAATATTTAAGACTTTAACACTTTAAACAGAAACATGTTATTTACTGAATGCTAAATCTGAATATGTAAGACTTCTTGTGACTTTAGTAATTATAAGAATTTAGGAAATAGTTGCATGGCAGCACATTGCTTCTTTGAGGCTTAATGTGGAACCTAACTACATACCTGTATGTACTTATAAACACTACATATGATTTTACCCAGGCAGCTAGGTATGACAAATATGTAACATTTTTTTCCATTTTAAGATATCTATTCTTAACATGTAACTCAGCACTTATCCAATGGATTGTGGTCTAAGTTATCAGCTTCACCTTTGGGAGATATTAGCGGGGGAGTCAGCCTTACATGCTTTACTGACAAACATCACTTAAGCCAGGCTCTGCTTCCTAAACAAGTATTTAATCTCCTCATTAAATATAGATGAAACCAGAAATCAATGCACACTGGTGGTTAGAGCTTTTTAGCTGAGCTAATGGGTACCCCTTGTCTAACATTAGGAACTTCACTCATGGTGTGGATCTGTTACACATAAAAGCAAAATGAGTGGTGAGAAAGGAATCTGCTCTGAATGGCACAATGCTGTATTTCTACTTATGGATACTGAACAAAATGCATATAGATGGATGTTGGCTATCCACTTACATATAACTACTGATTTAAAATGTGTATTTTGTTCAATAGGATAAATATTTGTGACTTTTAACCTTATATTCTGATTTAAAGAATACTTAATTGGCAGTATAAGATGAAAATGCAGACCGTAATTTCTTAATATTGAATTCTCAGCAGTATTTGACTGTAGACATGTTCTCTTTTCCCTAAAAAATGGAGAGGTGCCTCCTACTACCTAAGCTATTTTAGCCTCTGCATTTCTTACTGTCATTTTCTGCTACCAGGCTTTTGATTCACACTTAGCTATTCAGAAGATCAATATTAACACTTAGAAAAATATTCTGAAGGTTTTCCCTTTGAGAATTGATCTTCTTGGAGGTTACTCTTACTTTTAAAATAGTGGTATGCATGTTTAATCATTCACTGGACTGCACTTTAAATTTTAATTTACTCAACATGACCTCAGATGTTAAACGTTCTAAAGCACATATGTGTTTAAAACCACCACAGGCAAAACTTTACAGATTTTTTCAATTCGCATAAATACTTTGATGTTACACATTTATTTTTATGTCATTTTTATAGAATATGTTAGTGTTCTGGCAAACAGTGGTTTCTCAAAAAGAAAAAAAAATAGTCTGGTGCATTGTTTCTCTTACTGTGGATACACATTTTGTGGGGGTCAGACTACAATATTTGTTATTACATAGACCTTACTTTTTGGTCAAATTGTTTAATTCATTTCAATAGTGTATTATGAACTTCACTGTTTATCATTTGTGGATTTTTAAACAAGCACTTTGACTTATAAGAGGGACCACTGTAGAATTCCCATATTGGTCTTGGAAATATCTTTATCACTCCATGAAATATTCACTATGAAATGAGTGGTGTCATCGAAGAATATTGAATTTCTTTTGTCACAGTACAATATTATAAATGAAATTCCAATGACGTATTCATTTACTGGCTAAACTAGCAATAATCTATAGTTAGGCAAGAAAAGGTGTCTACATTTAGTTGAAGGCCTATATTATCAACAAGTGCATTAAAACACAAATGGAATAACAAAGCATTTAATGCATTCATCAAGATTGTCTGTAAACTCTGATGATCTTGATAAAATCCCATGAAATGCATCCAGTAGATTTTAATCTTTGGAGTTCAGAGGGTACAAAATAATGTAATGATGTTGCTAAAGTTTCAGCAAAATGTTGGAAAGCTATTCTTTAGTTTATGTCATTGTTCATATTTTGTTCACCATCTACAGATTTAAGTGCATAATCCAAGAGCATATCTGCCAGTGTAACGGGACAATGTTTTCTTGAAAAATGTACTGCTTCATCAAACTGCAGGGTTTTTATAGACTTCCAGTCCCATTGCATAAGTAATGTACTGAATTTTGAACTTTAGAAATATTTTTTTCCTGATCCACCTGAAGAGTATTGTATTACTGATATTAGAGATAATGTGTTTTACGAGTGTGGGGTTGTGGGTAGTCATTGGTTCTATATGCCATATTAGGGTATTTTTATTGTAATTAGTCTTATTATCTAGTCTAGTATAAAAAGTTTGAATGCATCTTTCTCTGTTCTAGTTGGTTGTGTAATTATGTTCATGATACCATAGAGGTCAATTGGAACTGAACACGTATTTGATTTATTGGTGGTAAGTGTTAGTAGCAAATCTATATTAATGCCTCCTACAATGGTGGTATATAATTTTATTTATTTATTTATTTATTTGCATTTGTTAACCGGGTTGGTCCAGCTGAGTAAGAATTACTTTTTTTTCAGTGAGAGGAAAAGGGAAAAAACAAACAGACATACAATACGAATAGAACATAGACAAATTAACACAAATTACAAGGAAAAAACAATATTGGGTAATAAATAAGAAACAATGAAAGTTTGAGAAAATGAGTAAGGTAGGCCAGTTGTTACCCACAGTGTTTTCTAGGGTATAAATTGTTTTTGATGGTGTAAATGGTGGTATATATAGCGCTACTCCATGGAGTGTTTCTGTTTCCTTGTTTTAAAGTAATCTTCAACTATTTCAGACTTATTCATAGGCACATACCAGGCAATCAGTCTGCAGACCATTACAAGCATAACCAAAAACCTCTATTCAAAAGTTCCCTTTAGCCACAAGGGGGGCAAACCAAGCTAGACCATGGGAGAATATAAAGCTACCCATCTAATTATCAGTGCTAACCTTGAAGGTAGCAAGGGTGTTACTCTGCTTGATATGCCATGGAAGTTTGTTCCAGAGGTGAGGGATGCAATGGAATATGAATCTATCATGTCAACATGTTTTATGATGAAGGTTTAGATCCCTTAGTTGGGTATTTAAGGTTTTATTTGTTTTGTTTAGGAACAGGACAAAACAGGTCAAAAAAGGTTGGATATTTCATAGCTCAAGAGGCTAGACACAGATTTACTCAGATGAATCTGAGTACTAGGAGAGGGTTGCCAGCCTCTCCTGATAACTATGATTTTTGAGGCCACTGATCTTTTTAGCTATGAATCTCTGAGGTCTCTGAAGCTGAGTGACATTTCATACAGATACAGGTCAAAGGGTGCATTATATTCAGTAACGGATCTGATGAGATATGAATAAAGGGGAATTAAGATTTATTTGAATCTACTGGAGATACTTTTGGAAATGAGATGATCCATACAGAAGTCTTTCTGAACTAGTGTGGAGACATGGTCAAATGATAAGGAATCATCAATAAAAGTGCCCAGAGCCTTTGAGACAGAGTCTAGGGGTGTGTATCACTTAATAAGATATGTGAAAATGTTTTGCTAATCAAAATTAACATTTTTCACATTTAATTTGAGTCTATTGCCCTTGCAACAATTGTTAGCTTGGTTTAACCCATGTTTGATCAGTTATGAGACAGTGTTTTTGATAATCTGTGTAGCCTAAACTTATTATAACATGGTCTGAATTTCTTCATCTTTTATGTTCAGTTTTAGCCAAGTTTCTATAAGACTGTTAAGCCTACCTTACAGTAAACAATTCAGCTGTTTTAAGTCTGTCAATTTGCCACATATGCTTCTGATATTTATGGGATAAAGTATTAGTCCATTATGCACAGTCGGGTAATTATGCACTTGATAGTAGTGATGTGTGTGTGAGATGGGTCCAGGCTAAGTCTGAATGTTGCCACTCAGTAAAATGTTTACTGCCACTGACCTGTGTCTCTGCACAAAAGGTTGTTTCACATTATGTAGCTGTGTGTCTTGTCTTTATTTGGAATTTTACTTCTGGGTTGATATTTTGGGTATGGTACAGATGCAGGGTAACAGATGTATACTACTTATTTATCTGCAATATTTGATATTGTTATTCCTTTCATGACTTACATGATGGAATGGGGCAATGAGCAGTGACAGGAAAGTATGAGTAACCATTATTGTTACTAGAAATTAGGAGATCTATCATTGCAGGGTATTTCAGTATTGTAAATGCATTTGTTTAGAACAAAACAATAGACTCCCTTGCAATTCACACTATAAGCTCGATAGTCCAAAAATCAACACTGGAAAAACATAATGAAAAAACAGAATGACTTCTGGTTTTTCATTATATTTTTCCAGTGTTGATTTTTGGAGTATGGAGCTTATAGTGTGAATTGCCAGGGAGTGTATTGTTTTTTCTTAGTTGTTTTTCTTGGATCTCTTTCCAGTGACTTGAGTTATTTGTTTTGGGGAATTAAGTTTTTTTTTATATTTTGTTACACAGTCAGGACAAATATTTTTGGGATTGGCAGATGTGATGTGTTGAATTCTCTGTGTGTGACACACACACACACACACACACAAACACACGCACACCTATATATATATATATATATATATATATATATATATATATATATATACATATATTTAAAAAAAAAAATATATATATATATATATATATATATATATATATATATCTATAGCTATACCATTAGAACAAACCATCTAAGATCAATGAAAATTTCACAGAATCACAACCTACTGAACAATGCAAACAGCCTACAGTTCCAAGAATCCCATCTCCAACCATCCCTAGCCTCCCAACTTACATAACCCCCACAAACCTACCCTACTGAACTACATAACCTTCCCGGAACCCCAGCTGTTATCCTAAGAATCCTTTCCTGCTTCCCAAACTGAAATTCCCTGATTACTCCCTTACCCAAGAATCCCCTCCTATCCTAAATCTAAATTTCCCAATTACACCCTTACCCTGTGTCTTCCCACCTGCTCCCTAAACCTAAATTCCCTGGTTGCTCCATAGCCTTAAGACTCCCTTCCTGTTCCCTAAAACTAAAATAATGCAATCACTCCATAAACCCTAACACTATAGCATCAAACCCTAAATGCCCTTCCTCGATGCTAAGCTTTTATCCAGTAGTATTTGTGAATGCCACATACCCATTCACTTACATTAACTGCTAGCAAGAGCGCCATATTGAAAACACAATTTTACCACAAATGAAGCAGAATTCAGTCTAGCACAGTTTGACAAGATGATGCAGAACTTACCTTCAATGGAAATGTACTCATAGAAATAAATGTATCCCTATATATAACGTAAGGATTATTTACTTAGGTTGGTAGAAGCTTATATGATTATATTTACACTGCTGTGTCTTTGTTACTTGCCTGAAATGACATGTGGTTGTGGCATGCTTACACTAAGTATGTGAATGTAGTGCTTGTTTTTGTAAGGTGCTATTACTCAGGTAAAGAATTAATAGATTTTGCTAGCATTGCACTTGATATTGGCATTTGTCATTTGGATATAGACACACATACTATCACAACAATTGGGGAGGAGTTAGTGTATCTATTTAGGTCTAATCTCCAGGGGGCGCTGGAGATAGGAGCAGAGCAAATTGGCCACTAATCAGACAAGTGGCCAAACAGTGCATGCATGTATTCATGGGTCTTAGTCAGCTGCAAAGCTCAATACAGCAGACTAACTGCTTTGGTAGTGCAGAAATTGAAATAGCAAGAGGTTACCTTGAAAAAACAACAGCAAAGTGAACAAATATGTGCTTTTCTAACACTATGTACTTCTAATCATCTAACACTATGTACATCTCAATATTTAACACTGTGGTAGACAGCCTGCGAACTGCACAGGGCTGGGTATGCTGTATATACATAGATATGGATTGTAGTAGTAGGTCCACCTGTGTTCCAGGTATTGCATGCTATAAGATACAATTGTAACAGTAGGCCCACCTGTGTGCCAGGTATTGCATGCTATAGGATACAGTTATAACAGTAGGTCCACCTGTGAGCCATGTATTGCCTGCTATAAGATACAGTTATAACAGTAGGCCCACCTGTGTGGCAGGTATTGGATGCTATAAGATACAGTTATAACAGTAGGTCCAACTGTGTGCCAGGTATTGCAAGCTATAAGATACAATTGTAACAGTAGGTCCACCTGTGTGCCAGGTATTGCATGCTATAAGATACAATTGTAAAAGTAGGTCCACCTGTGTGCCAGGTAATGCATGCTATAAGATACAGTTGTAACAGTAGGTCCACCTGTGTGCCAGGTATTGCATGCTATAAGATGCAATTGAAACAGTAGGTCCACATGTGTGCCAGGTACTGCATGCTATAAGATACAGTTATAACAGTAGGTCCACCTGTGAGCCATGTATTGCCTGCTATAACATACAGTTATAACAGTGGGCCCACCTGTGTGCCAGGTATTGCATGCTATAAGATACAGTTATAACAGTAGGTCCACCTGTGTGCCAGGTACTGCATGCTGTTAGATACAGTTATAACAGTAGGCACAACTGTGTGCCAGGTATTGCATGCTATAAGATACAATTATAACAGTAGGTCAACCTGTGTGCCCGGTATTGCCTGCTATAAGATACAGTTATAACAGTAAGTCCACCTGTGTTCCAGGTATTGTATGCCATAAGATACAGTTATAATAGTAGGTCCACCTGTATGCCAGGTATTGTATGCTATAAGATACAATTATAACAGTAGGTCCACCTGTGTGCCAGGTATTGCATGTTATAAAATACAATTGTAACAGTAGGTCCACCTCTGTGCCAGGTATTGCATGCTATGAGATACAGTTATAACAGTAGGTCCACCTGTGTGCCAGGTATTGCGTGCTGTATGATACAGTTATAACAGTAGACCCACCTGTGTGCCAGGTATTGCATGATATAAGATACAGTTATGACAGTAGGTTAACAGTAGGTCCACCTGTGTGCCAGGTATTGCATGCTATAAGATACAGTTATAACAGTAGGTCCACCTGTATGCCAGGTATTGTATGCTATAAGATACAATTATAACAGTAGGCCCACCTGTGTGCCAGGTATTGCATGTTATAAAATACAATTGTAACAGCAGGCCCACCTGTGTGCCAGGTATTGCATGCTATAAGATACAGTTATAACAGTAGGTCCACCGGTGTGTCAGGTGTTGCATGCTGTAAGATACAGTTATAACTGTAGGCCCACCTGTGTGCTAGGTATTGCATGCTATAAGATACAGTTATAACAGTAGTCAACCTGTGTACCAGGTATTGCCTGCTATAAGATACAGTTATAACAGTAGGTCCACCTGTGTGCCAGGTATTGCATGCTATAAGATACAGTTATAACAGTAGGTCCACCTGTATGCCAGGTATTGTATGCTATAAGATACAGTTGCAACAGTAGGTCTACCTGTGTGCCAGGTATTGCATGCTATAAGATGCAGTTATAACAGTAGGTCCACCTGTGCGCCTGTTATTGCATGCTATAAGATACAGTTATAACAGTAGATCCACCTGTATGCCAGGTATTGTATGCTATAAGATACATTTATAACAGTAGGATTATCCAATCAAAGTATACTTCCTCATCCTCTGCCCTTTCAATAAAGATTTTAAAGGGAACATTCCATTTAGTCCAGGCAGCTTATCAGCCTGCAAATTAGCACTCCAGCGAGTTTCCACAACCTCAGTCAAATTGCAGAGATCTCCCATTCTCATATCTTCAGTCAATACTTTAAGCACCATAAAAGTAAAACTATGGCCATGATAATTTATAATATGTTGTGACAAGGCATTGGTTTTGCTTTTTAGCCTGATGCCACTTAAATGGCACAATGTCCTCTCTTTTAAGGGTCTGTTGGTATTACCAACATAAAAAACAGTGCATACATTACAGCTAGAGACAAAAATAACATTCTTGGTATTACAGTTGGCATATGTCTTAAGTCTGTATTCCTTCCTAGTAATAGGATGTTCAAAACAATTCTTGAAGTTTAGAAGCCTGCATACTCTAGATTTTCTAAGTGATACGTTTATCTTGTTAATAGGTCTATCTTGACATAGCAGTTGTTTTAAATTCTTTCTGTTCTTAAAACAGAATCTTGGTTCATCGCCCATTATATATCAGATGTTTTCATCTGCTGTCAGGCTCTTCCCATTGTTTCTTAGTATATCACATATTTGTTGCACATCATTGCTATATGTAAGCAGACTTCTTATTCTTCCTGTTGGCTCTCTATTGCTCCTCGTGGGTTTATCTTCCTTCTCAATAGTGTCATGAAGAAAATATGGTCTACCATTGGTTCTTCTCATCTTCTTGGTCTCAGCAGCCCCTTTATAGATCTCATTTACCGTATAGCCACTCTTATATAGGTGCTGTACTAGCTGTTCAGTTTCTTCATTGTAGTTTGTCTCATTAGTGTATAACCTGGATGTTCTGAGAAACTGTCCCCTGATAAAATGGGGAATATATGTCCTGGGTGCATGCTAGTTCTGTATAAGAGATTATTTTTCCAGCAACCCTTCATGAATATCTGTGTATTGAGTATACCATCTACTCCTCTTTGAAGTGTAACATCAAGGCAGTCTACCTTCTCTTTTGAACTGTTGCAGTCAAAGTCCAAGAATGATAGTTTCCTCAGGTAATCAACAATGGCCAACAGGTAAAAACCAAAACTTGAACTCAAACCCAACAAGGGCAAAAACTAATAATGAAAAACAAACAACACTAAATACGAACTTGGATCTCCACTTTAATGCCAATAAAAACAAAAATTCTCCCAAAAACTAAGTGCTTTCGCCAAAGCAAGTTGGCTTCATCAGAGTTAATGAGAGTTATAAAACACAACTTTAAATATGTTATCTCATCCAGTTTTTAGCCAATCAACTTTGTTAAAAGATACTTAGCAACCATACTGAAATATGATGTTGTTATTCCCTTAATATGTTTCTACCCCTTTCTTCAAATTTACCAGCCACTGGGATTCCAATATGATTGAATTTTTGGACATTCAGCTAGTTAAACCTGAAGGAGGTTTGCAAAGTAACATCCACAGGAAAGAATCTTATTGCAATTCCTTATTACATTACAATAGTTTCCACCCATTTCACCAAAGAAAAAAGTGTTATAAAGGGCCAAATGGTGAGAATGTCATGCTTGGTCAGTGACAATAACACATATCAAAGGGAACTGTATACCTTGATTGGAATGTTTCTCGAAAGGTTTTACCCCTTGAAATTGCTCTTGAAGGTACGCCAGGAGGTGTTAAATAAGTGGAACACCACTTTTTCACCTCTATTATGGGGAAGGGGTTGTTTTATGCAAAAGACAACACAGGCTGAAATTTTGAAGCATTTAACTGAGATACAACCATCAGGCACCCCTCTTGGCAGAAGTGATCAATAGATCCTGGCACACAAACCTTAATGAGAAGATCAAAGACAAGGTAGGTTCAGTACCCAGGGTGATATTCAGTAGGGGCAGGAATATTAAGAATATTCTTGAGAGACCTAAAACCAGGAAACAGAATTCACTTTTGTATAAATGTGGGCCATGCAAATATTGCAAATATATTAATGATGGCCCCTATGATTTTGTACAAGGCTATGAGAGGTCTATACCATGCTCAGGGAGATGCAGTTGCAATATGTTAGTGATGGTATACATTGCAACTTGCATAAGCTCTCAAGGTTTTTACGTGGGCAAATGGTCCGTAGGCTTAAGGAACAGGATATCTGAACACCTTAGAGCTATTAAAACAAAGAATGAACACAATGCCCTGTTCACCCATAGTATGGTTTGCCTTAACTTCAAGAAGTTTATTTTCTTTGTGATCAACAGGGTTACCTAAAGTGAAACGGGTGGTGATGACAGGCTTAGAGTGGAGAATAAAGAAAATAGATGGCAGGTTAGGCTTCATGCCACACGCTTTCCAGCCTTGAATGATAGTATATCCATCATGCCGGTTTTAAAGCAAAGAGCGTGTACAATTTAAGAAATTGTGGTGATTTTCCTGTGTTAACTTTACAGTTGATTTGTATTTATGATCTAAGTCTGTTATTGTACCAAAAGCACACAATGGAGGATTTAAAAAATTTTTTTTGATGTATTATATATTAATATATATGTAAATACATATTTTTTGACTAGTTAATTTTAGCAGGAAATGTTTCTTACAACTTGACACAATTTGATGCTGGAGGGAACATATTAAGGGAATGACAACATCAAATTTCAGTATGGTTGCTAATTATCTTTTAACAAAGTTGATTAGTTAAAAACTGGATGAGATAACATATTTGAAGCTGTGTTTTTTAACTCTCATTAACTCTGATGAAGCCAACTTGGTTTGGCGAAAGCCCTTAGGTTTCAGGAGAATTCTTGTTTTTATTGGCATTTAAGTGGAGATCCAAGTTCGTATTTGGTGTTTTTTGTTTTTGTTAATGGCCAACAGCTGTTCTTCATTGCCCGTCCAAAGGAAAAGTATATCACCCACAAATCTCTTATAAAACAGTATATAGGTCTTCCATTCATTCACATTATAGAGCACATATTCTGCTTCCCATTGCGCCATTACATTATTTTGAGTAACTCTTAGTGCATGAGATGCCCATCATGACACGCCATTTCTGTAAATGGTATTCTTCTTCATAGAGCAAAACGTTATTCTCCAGCACCAATTCCAATAGAAAGCATATCTGCAAGATCACGTTCTTATCAAAGATTTTCTTTTCAGTCAGAAATTTTCTTATGGCTCCAATCCCATAATTATTCAGGATGACCATGAAAAAACTTCTCACGTCCATTGTTACCATAACAAATTCTGCTGTTCCATTCAATGTCTGAAGGCATGAAGATACAGTTTCTAAAATGTACTGGGGGTCTTTCAATACCATCATTGCCTTTGGGAGTGCTTCTTTCAGTTTATGCTCAATAAAGATGGAGATGGGCTCTGCAAGCCATCTGCTTCCCGAGACTGTAGGGTGCATTGGTGGATCCTTGATGTCTTTATGAATTTTTGGAAGACCCTTGATGATTGGAATAGTGGGATGGGTTACTACAAGATACTAGTACAGATCTTGTGTAATGACACGTGCCATTAATAACTCATACAAAGTCTCTTCACTTCTTTTAATGATCTTGTTCAGTTCACATTTTTATATTTTCTTATACGTCTTACTATCATTCTGTAGATCAAGCATTTTCCTATTATAGTGGGATTTATCAAGGAGCACTATTGCTCCACCTTTGTTGGCTGTTTTTTTTTATTGATCCGCGGTGGTGGTGCTGCGGTAGCGTTGTCACCTCACAGTAAGACGCTGTCCGGTTCGATTCTCAGCTAGAGCGTCTTCTGCGTGGAGACATACGTGAATGGACGTACCTTTGTTGAAGGTTGTGCATCAGGGCTGGCAACTCGGCATGTAAAAATCAACTGCCAATCATTAGCAGACCGGAGTTCCGCTGTGGCAACCCCCTAACCGGGAAAAGCCGAAAGGCACAACATTGCTATTTGCAAGCTCCTGCAAACCATGCCTTTCATTCACACTCAGATTATAAAACCTATGGCCATTACTATTGTTTCATATTTCAGCTACTTCCATCTCACAGACTTTAACATAGGTCTCCACTATAGGATGTGGTAGGAGAATAAAAGTACTCGATTTAGTAAAAATATTAACAGAGCCTTCATCAGCATTATTGCCTGAGCTATTAAATATATTCTTTAGCACTACGTTCCCTGCAAAATGTGTAATGTCTATCACAAATTTATTAAGTCGTGATGGCAGGGCCTGAATAAAAGAGAGTCCCTTATTAAAAACTGTTCTCTTAGCCTCGCTAAGTACCTGCTGTGATAAGTTCAGCACCAAAGAATCCATCTCTTTGTCTGCTTGTGTTCTTAAGTTGACAGTTTCCTTCATTTCCTGCCCCTGCTTATAGAGTGCTTTTTCCTTGTAAGGAAAACATTGTTTCATCATTATTGAAAGTCCGGAAAAAACAGAATATGTGCAGCCAAATCTTTGGGTCTAGTCCCTGTCATGGAAATGGTGTTCATTTTATCAGTGGTTGTATGTGCAGCATTCACATAGCCAAAGCTTCATTGTTCATTCTCCATTCTTCTCTTGCAGATGACCCTGCCATAGATGGTGTCACATTAACAACTTTCAGTTGTTCATTACTAATTTCATTACTACTCAGAGAAGCTGCCTGGACTAAATGGAATGTTCCCTTTAAAACCTTTATTGAAAGGGCAGAGGCTGAGGAAGTAGATTTTGATTGGATAAACAGAGGCTTATCCAATCGAAATCTAGTTCTTCAGCCTCTGCCTTTTATTGAAAGATTTTGATTGGATAAGCCTCTGTTTACATTTGATGAGCAAAGTTTAATACAACAGGATCTGATGAAGGCTTCCTGCCAGAAGCACTTATCCAGTTATTTTAAGCTGACTACATTTCAATGAGTTTTTATTTTTCTTATACTTGCTGATTTTTATTATTAAATAGTTTTAAACCTCTTCATGGTCGACAAGCTTTGCTTTGTTTCTGCTGTAAGTTTTAGACTGGCAAGCTGCCTTTAACTGTCTGTGGCGTGTTTATACCTGGGGTAATACTGAATTAAGTTACCAACGGGAACTGAGCATGTAAGCTGAATTGTCTACTGTTAAACGAACAAATGACAAGGTAAAGAATATGCTGACTTGTAAAGTTAATCTGCTGCTATAATTGGATTTATGTGATGTTGATGTTGAAATAGATGTGGTGATTCTATGTTCTGAAGAATTTGATAAAATATTTAAACAGATAGAAACTGCTGCTTTCTGACTGAAGAGATTACAGTGGCAATGCTTCTAACTGGAAGCCTACCTACATCATAATGTAGTGCCAAGACGGCTTAGAGTAAAGTGTATGCCGACATATGGCAATTGTTATCCAGATTTACTTGCGAAGAGGCAAGCAATTAATTTCAAAACTAGCTTTAAAAATATTAGACTACTCATAGATTACTTTTGGCTGATTGAAGAGGAAGCAGCAAGCTTCATTGAATGTAAACAAACTGAATTTTGAAAATGCAGCACTGTCTGAGTATTTCCTCTTAAAAATTGAAGGGCTTCAGCATAAGAATGTCAAAAGCAAAAAAAAAAAAAAAAACTAGCAAGATATTTTAAAGGTTTTAAATAGGGTAATATGTTTGAATGGCCTTAACAAATTGTAAAGCATGATCAGAAGAAAAATACTATTACAATGGACACATAGCGAACTGAAAATAGACGTGATTATGATATATTAAAACAACAGGTTGTAAGACTAATGGTTCTCTGAGTAGTAATGAAATTAGTAATGAACAACTGAAAGTTGTTAATGTGACACCATGTAGTCATCTGCAAAGGAAGATTAGAGAAAGAACAACGAAGCTTGTGCTCTGCGAATGCTGCAGATACAACCACTGGTAAAATGGACACTGTTTCCATGACAGGGGCTAGACCCAAAGATTCAACTGCACATATTCTGTTTTTTTGGACTTCCAATAATGATGAAATAATGTTTCCCTTACAAGAAAAAACACTCTATAAGCGGGGCAGGAAATGAAGGAAACTGTCAACTTAAGAACACAAGCAGACAAAGAGATGGATTCTTTGGTGCTGAACGTATCACAGCAGGTACTTAATGAGGCTAAGAAAACAGTTTTTAATAAGGAGCTCTCTTTTATTCAGGCTCTGTTGTCATGACTTAATGAATTTGTGATAGACATTAAACATTTTGCAGGAAATGTAGTGCTAAAGAATATATTTAATAGCTCAGGCAATAATGCTGATGAAGGCTCTGTTAGTATTTTTACTAAACCGAGTACATTTGTTCCCCTACTACATCCTATGGTGGAAGCATTTGTTAAAGTCTGTGGGATGGAAGTAGCTGACATATGAAACAATAGCAATGGCCATGGGTTTTATAGTTTGAGTGTGAATGAAAGGCATGCTTTGGCAGAGCTTGCAAATAATAATATTGTGATAAAATCAGCCGACAAAGGTGGATCAATAGTGCTCCTTGATAAATCCCACTATAATAGGAAAATACTTGATCTATTGAATGATAGTAAGATTTATAAAAATATCAAAATGTGAACCGAACAAGATGATTAAAAGAAGTGAAGAGACTTTGCATAATTTATTGATGTCACATGTCATTACACAAGATCTGTATAGTATCTTGTAGTAATCTCTCCCCTATACCAATCATCAAGGGTCTTCCAAGAATTCATAAAGTCATCAAGGATCCACCAATATACCCTACAGCCTCGGGTAATGGATGGATCACAGAGTCTGGCTCCATCTTTATTGAGCATAAACTGAAAGAAGCACTTCCAAACGCAATGATGGTATTGAAAGACACCCAGCATTTTTTAGAAACTCTATCCTCATGCCTTCAGACTTTGGATGGAACAACAGAATTTGTTATGGTAACAATGGATGTGAGAAGTCTTTTCATAGTCATCCTGAATGATTATGGGATTACAGCTATATGAAAATTTCTGACTGAAAAGAGAATCTTTGATAAGAATGTGATCCTGCAGATATGCTTTCTGCAGGAATTGGTGCTGGAAAATAACGTTTTGCACTTTGGAGAAGAATACTGTTTATAGAAATGGGGTGTTTTGATGGGCACCTGATGCGGTAATAATTTTTTGAATATTGTAATAGCTCAATGGGAAGTAGAATATGTGTTTAATGATGTGAATGAATGGAAGACCTATATATTGTTTTATAAGTGATCCGTGGATGATAAATTTTTCCTTTGGAAGGATAATGAAGAACAGCTATTGGCCATTGTTCATTATCTGAGGAAAACAACATCATTCTTAGACTTTGACTTCAACAGTTCAAAAGAGAAGGTAGAGTTCCTTGATGTTACACTTCAAAGAGGAGTAGATGTTATACTTAATACACAGATATTCAGGAAGGATTGCTGGAAAAATCAGCTCTTACACAGAACTAGCATGCACCAGGGACATATATTCCCCCATGTTATCAGTGGACAGGTTCTCAGAACATCCAGGTTATGTGCTAATGAGACAAACTATAATGAAAAAACTGAACAGCTAGTACAGCAGCTACGTAAGTTAGGCTATAAGGTAAATGAGATCTGTAAAGGGGCTGCTGAGACCAAGGAAGTGAGAAGAACCAAAGGTAGACCACATTTTCTTCATGACACTATTGAGAAGGAAGATAAACCTATGAGAAGAAATAGAGAACCAACAGGAAGAATAAGATGTGTGCTTACATATAGCAATGATGTGCAACAAATATGTGATATAATAAGAAACAATGGGAAGATCTTGATAGCAGATGAAAACATACGATGTATAGTGGGTGATGCACCAAGATTCTGTTTTAAGAACAGAAAGAATTTAAAACAACTGCTATGTCAGGATTTTATTTATTTATTTATTTATTTATTTACATTTGTTGACTGGGCTAGTCTAACTGGATATATGTCCATTTTCAGTAGAGGCCCAGGGAGAAAAGCTCCAACCAGTAGCAGAGACAAGTTTACAATATACAGTAAAAAATTACATCTATTTAAAAACACATTGTTTAATTTGAGGATGAGATACTTATAAAAAAAAGAATTCCAAAAAATATAACATCGTGTTTTTATAAAGCAGTGGAGAAGAGAAGAGTTGAGAGAGTAGAAAAGAGGTTTAGAGGTCAGAGACGGTTATATAAGGGAGAGAGCAGAGAGTTATCAGATGCTGGTTAAAGTTAATTCTTATCAGGTGGGAGTAGATGCAAGAAAGGAAAGAACAATAGGAACCTGGTTCTGGTGTAATTCTTGTATATTGGGTCTAATCAATCAGGGTTGGAGCAGGGACAAAGCCAACGATTTTTTAGATATTCTTTAAGATGCTTTTTATATAGTTGAGTGGAAGCAAGAGAGGAAAGCTCACTAGGGAGTTGATTCCAGGTTTTTCCCACTGTGTTGGAGAAGAGTGAGTCCCCTGCTTTGTTGTTAGATTTGACAGAAGAAACTAGAAATTTGTTAGCTGAGCGAAGTGTAAGGAGATTTTTGTAGGGGGTGATTAGATTAGTAAGGATCGGGGTATTATTAGGGAGATAGAGTATTTTTTGGGTGATAACTAGTTGCTGATAGAGTAATTTGTTATCCAGTTGTAGCCATCCCAGTTGTTTGAGGTTGTGACAGTGGTGTGTTCTACAGGGGGAACTGGTAGCAAATCTAGCTATATTATTATAACAGGTGGAAAGTTTAGTAATGTTATTTCTAGACAGATTAGTATAAATTGCAGAAGCATAGAACAGGGTAGAGGATAGGTGGGTCTGAGCAATAGTAATTCTCGCTGGGGGGAGGGTAAGGAAGGGTTTGAGTCTGTAGAGGGAGCCTAGTTTTTTGTTGACAGTTTTTGTTGTAGAGTTAATATGGTCATCAAAGCTAAGGGTGTTGTAATTGTAACACCCAGTAAATGGGTTGTGGTGTCAGGGACTATATTTGTGCCATTGTTAGAGGTTATTATGAAATTTGGTAGAAGTTCATAGGTTCATAGGTTCATAGGTTCATACTAGGCTATCTGCCCTAGGGCATTTATAAGCCTAGCCAGAGTGTGTTTGGCTTTCGCCACCCATTTTAAATTAATTTTGCTATGCCTTTTTTTGAGGTTAGTATACTGTGCCTCTGTCTAACAGTGACACAGAAGTGATAGCCGGGGTAAACCTACGATCTCCCATCCACTCATCAAGATTCCTCTTGAAGAGAGTCAATGTGGGACTCTGCCTAACCTGGACTGGGATTTTATTCCAGAATGAAGGGAGCCTCTGGGTTATGAATCTGTCCCTCCAGCATGTCCTATTTATTTCAGTGCTGAGGTTCAAGTCTCTCAAGCGCGTAGTGACTTAAGAGTAGGAGCAAAGAGTAGCAGTTTTGTTTTTTTAGGGTTCAGAAGGAGGCAGTGTTGCATGAACCACTTTTCAACACTGTTTAATACTGTTTGGGTCTGGAATTGGAGAGAGTTTACGGACTTGGCAGAGCAAATTAATGTTGAGTCATCAGCATATTGAATGCAAGTGGCTTGAGGAATTTTGGTATGTAGATTGTTAATAAATAATGAAAAGAGAAGAGGACCTAAAATGGAGCCTTGAGGTACTCCGATGTTCACAGGGAGGGAAGAAGAAAGGGTATTATTCCAAAGGACTGCCTGCTGTCTGTTTTCAAGATAGGATTTAAACCATAGTAGAGATTGTGAGTCAAGTGATTGGGCTTTTAGGATTTCAATGAGTAAGTTGTGGTTCACCATGTCGAAGGCCTTTGAAAGGTCAATAAATAGAGCAGAAGAGAAAGTATTGTTGTTATGATTTTTGTTTATAGAGTCAGTAAAGGATAGTAGAGCAGTAGTTGTGCTATGGAATGGTCTAAAGCCATGTTGGCAGTTGGCAAGTATGTTATTATGGATAAGGTGGTCAAGTAGTTGTCTGTGTATGCATTTTTCCATTATTTTGGCAATTGGTGAGAGTAAGGCTATAGGCCTAAAATTTGAGAGCTCAGTACATGTACCACCTTTGTGTAGGGGGATGATGTGGGATACTTTCTATATGGAAGGGATTTTACTTTCTGAGATTGTTCTGTTTATAAGGATGGAGATGGGGTAGGTGATGGCTTTAGCTGCTATTTGTAGGTATTCTGCTGGAAGGCAGTCAGCAGAAAGGGTGCAGGGTTTAAGTTTTTGGAGGAGTTTGGAAATCTGGGATGTAGAGACAGGTTGTATGTGAAAGGTAGGAGTTGTAGTATTAGGGGTATTTAGAGGTGAAGAGGTGCTTGGTGGTATAGAATTGGCAAGGGTTAGAATGGCTTCAGTAAAATATTTATTGAAAGCATCTGGAATCTGGTCAGAGTTATTTTGGTTGAATCCGGAAGGTGAAGGAGTTTTAGAGTGACCTGGTTGAAGAAGTTTGTTAATGCCTGACCAGAATTTCTGAGGTTGTTCTTTATGGGTTTGTAGGAGTTGAAAGTAATAGTCTTTTTTGTCCCTGAGAATGTCTTTCTTGGTGGCATTTCTTAACTGTTCCAAAAGGAGGATCTTTTGCCTAGTTTGTTTTGTAAGCCAGGGGGCAATTTTGGTCCTTATGCGGGAGGAACGAAGTGGGGCATGGGAATTGAGGATACAAAGGAATTTTGTATTGAAGTAGGATACTGCTTCATCTAGTTTAAGGTGTAATATGGGAGACCAATCACATGCTTTGAGTTCATTTTGGAAGGGCTGAGGATTGAAGAATTTTTTGGAGCGGAAGGTAGTAACATTATTATAATTAGGACAATGAATTTTTTTCTTAATAATATAGGTAATCATGTGGTCACTAATATCATCTGGAAGGGTTCCTGGTTTATAAGTATTATGATGGCTATTGAGAAGGATCCAGTCTAAGGTGGTTGCTTTATTACTTGGTTTATGGATTCTGGTAGGAGTGGTAATTATTTGAGAGAAACCGTGAAGATTTATGTGATTGGTGGGATTGGGAAAAGATCAGGTTATCCAGTCTATATTAAAGTCTCCTAGGACAATGGTTTCCTGAGGTAGGTGTGTAGAGAGGTGATTAAGTATGTTTTCAAGTGTATTAATATTATTTCCTGGGGGGAGATATATGCAAATAACATAGATAGATTTGGAGTTGTTAATTTGAAGCTTGGCAGTAAGGGTTTCAGCATTATTAGCTGTTGGTAGGGGCAAGTCGAAGGTGCTAACTTGGAGTCCTGATTTGTACAAAATGGCTACTCCACCACCTTTTTTGGTTTTCCGGTCATTTCTTAGGATATTGAATCCTGGAGGGATGATTTCCTGGTCAAAGGTAGTGGGTTTTAACCATGTCCCTGTGATGCAGAGAATGTCAAAGGAATGCACTTGTAAGAGTGTGTGAAGGTAGGTAATTTTATTGTTAATGCTACGGATGTTAAGGTGTGCTATCAGCAGGGAGTTTGATGGCCTATTTGGGGTAGTGCTGATGGGTGTCGTTGAGTTATTTGGGAGGTTGAGTGTATGAGTATAGGGACCGGGGTTAGGATGAATATCGGCTAATAGAGGGTGTTTTGAGGATATTGAATACACTTTAGAATTTTGTAGATATTGAGAGTGGATCGTTTGACAAGGAAGTAGGTTATATGGGTTGATCTATGGTACTTTGGAAGTAGGTATATAGAAGTACAGGTTATATTACTATGTTGGAGTGTATGTCTAAGGGAAGTAGGGAGAGTTTGTTGGTTGGGAAAGTGTTCTAGAAAAGAGAAATGTTCAAAGGAGGTTAGTGTATAAGGTATAGTTAGAGCTGCAAGAGATGTAGTTAGGAGGAGAAGTTATGTATAAATTGATTTGCGTGTTGGGTCCATTAGGTTGTAAATGGAAGCAGTATAAGTCAGTGGAGGGAAAGACTGAATATGGAGGTATGAGGGAAGAAGGTGGAAAGTAATATGGAAGTATAAGGGAAGGAGGAGGAAGGAGTACATGTTAAGTGTGGTAGGTTGGAGGGAGATTTGAGTTAATAAAATAAGTAAAAGGAGGTTGTAGAGATACAGCTATGCTATATGGTGGTACAAGGTAGGGTGTGGAAGGGGAAGGGGTGGAGCTAAACCTGAGATAAATTAAAGTAGGAAGTAGTAGAGGTGGGGATGTGGTTGTAAAGTGGTAGGAGATTGTGATAGGGGGAAGAATAGGGAGTGGGCGTGGTAATAGACGTATATAGTTAGGACCAGTGGGGGTGGGTGGGAATTGGGGGTAGGGTAGGGAGCGGAGTGAGCAGGTAAGTAAAAGATTTCCCGGAGTCAATCAGTGAGGAGGAGGAAAATCCAGAGGCAAAAGCAGTAGTCACATGTAAGTATAAAGTGGCTTAAGTAGTTCAAGTGACAAAGGCAAAAGGAGAGGAGATGAAAAATATGGGGATAGAGTGGAAGAAGAAGGAAAAAGAAAGGCTAAGAGGATGGAGAAGAGTTACTAGCGGGATGAAGAGGAGATACTAGAGGGAGTGAGATAACAGATTAGCAGCTAAGCAAGAAGTAAGACAAGAAAAAGAAAATCAGGTAGGGAATTAATACAATTAAATGTGGTGAACTGGAGGAAAGGCTATAGCATCAAAGCCGACAAACAGTGCCGCCTAGTGGGCAGAGAGCAGAATACAGGTGAAGTTAGAAAAATTAGTAGTTAGAGGTGACACCGAAAGAGGAGTCGGGGCGGATACACCACAGGCACAAGGACAGGGAGGGGTCTGGCTGCTGACTGTCTGACTCAGTGTCTTAAAAATTCCAAACAAGCTAGGTAAGAGATACCTAGAAAGGTCAGACTAAGTTTAAATAGTGGGTACAGTGAAGCTATTACTAATACACTTTAATGTTTAGGACCAGGGAGGAGACATACTTTCTTGTTTGGTTAACACAGGAAAGATTATAGTCCGATAGACCTACTAACAAGATAAACTTATCACTAAGAGAATGGGTACATTCCCATCTAGAAAGTGTAGAGTAGGTGGGCTTCTAAATTTCAAGAACTATTTTGAAATCCTATTACTAGGAAGGAATACAGACTTAAGACTTATGCCAACTGCAATACCAAGAATGTTATTTATGTCACTAGCTGTAATGTATGCACTGGTTTTTAAGTTGGTAAGATCAACAGATGCTTTAAAGAGAGGGTAATCTGCCATTTAAGTGACATCAGGCTAAAAAGCAAAACCAATGCCTTGTCACAACATATTATAAATTATCCTGGCCATAGTTTTAATTTTATGGTGCTTGAAGTATTGACTGAAGATATGAGAATGGGGAGCTCTGCAATTTGACTGAGATTGTAGAAACTTGTTGGATTGCTGATTTGCAGGCTGATAAGATGCCTGGACTAAATGGAATGTTCCCTTTAAAACCTTTATTGGAAGGGCGGAGGCTGAATAAGTAGACTTTGATTGGCTAAGCCTCTGTTTAAATTTGATGAGCAAAGTTTGGTACAACAGGATCTGAAGAAGGCATTTCTGCCAAAAGCACTTAACAGTTACTTTAAGCTGACTTCACATTTCACTGTGTTTTTATTTTTCTTATTAATAAAATGAACCAGTGCATCAGGTCCCAGTCGGTTGAGGTGTTCCTACCTCACCTCCCCCTGAAAGGCTTGTAAAAGCATATAGGTTCATTCTGGGAATAACAACAAGTACGGAAGACTTTCCCCACCATGGAACTTGTTTTAATAAGATGTTTCTACCTCACCTTCCCCTGAAAGGCTTGTAAAAGCATATAGGGTCATTCTGCCAATAACAACAAGTACGGAAGTCTTTCCCCCACCATGGAACTTGTTTTAATTAGGTGCTCCTACCTCACCTCCCCTTGAAAGGCTTGTAAAAGCATATAGGGTCATTCTCGGTATAACAACAAGTACAGAAGACTTTCCCCACCACGGAACTTGTTCTAATAAGATCAATATAAACTAAAATATCTTGCCAACTGTAAACCTAACAAACTGGGTCCAAAAAAGCACTCGTGAATGTCCCCATAACTCACACTTGTAATCTGTTTATGCTGATAAGCATTAGGTTGGTAGGGTAAGACTTTCCAGTAGCCTTCTTTCTTCCCCAATTAAGGCAAAAACAGAGTGCTTTCTATTGTTCAACAGATGAGCATAGTGCGCTCTGCACCTCCAAACACTGCATTTCTCAATAAATTAAGTGAAACAAGCGTGCTACAAAAGGGAATTGGAAAACAGGCTCTCTGCATTGTAAATTGAGAAGCAGGCAGAAGCAGGCAGGGTACTGTGTAGTTTTTAACAGTAGGGCCTAAGAACAGATTATTGGGCACATAAAAAGAAACAAAAAAGCGTGCTTGTAACTCATTTAACAGTAGGGCTTAGGAACAGAGTACTGGGCATATAAAAAGAAACAAAAAAGCGTGCTTGTAACTCATACCTGCACATGCTGCCTCTAGGCATCTGCTTTACTGGTTTAGTCTGGTTTCAGCCCTTCAGCTCCCCCCTCTCTCAAGTAATCAGAGGTTACATAATCACCTACCTGACCAGCCATTTTCAAATTAATCAGTGCATCAGGTCCCAGTCGGTTGTGGTATGCTCACATACTTATGTATTTAATTCTTGTTTCTTTATCTGAGCTCAATGTACTAACTGTTTACTGCATTTACTCGCAAACTGAAACCTTGATGAATTAAGGCATGCTTATTGGTACTGGCTGCTACAAATTACTCGCAAACTGCTGTTGATATTGTATCCATTTATTGTCATTTGCATTGACTTAGTGGTCTGTCCTGGGTAGTGTAGCATTGATAAGGGACAGAAATAATGAATATTAACTGAACCCTTAAGGCAGATATATAGGAAAGAGTGCTGCTGTTTGTTAATACTAAAAGGTGCACGTGGACTTGTTTGATAATCATGTATACTGAATGTTTGAATGATTAACTCTGTTCTTGGTATAATACTAATAATTATATCCCCTCTCTAGGTGTTCCTACCTCACCTCCCCCTGTAAGGCTTGCAATAGCATATAGGGTCATTCCGGGAATAACAGCAAGTACGGAAGACTTTCCTCACCACAGAACTTGTTTTAATAAGGTGTTCCAACCTCACCTCCCCCTGAAAGGCTTGTAAAAACATATAGGGTCATTCCGGAAATAACAACAATAACGGAAGAATTTCCCCACTACGGAACTTGTTTTAATAAGATGTTTCTACCTCCCCTCCCCCTGAAAGGCTTGTAAAAACATATAGGGTCATTCCAGGAATAACAACAAGTATGGAACACTTTCTCCACCATGGAACTTGTTTTAATAAGGTGTTCCTACCTCACCTCCCTCTCCCTGAAAGGCTTGTAAAAGCATATAGGGTCATTCCGGGAATAAGTACAAGTACGGATGACTTTCTCTACCATGGAACTTGTTTTAATAAGGTGTTCCTACCTCCCCTCCCCCTGAAAGGCTTGTAAAATCATATAGGGTCATTCCGGGAATAACAACAAGTACAGAAGACTTTCCCCACCACGGAACTTGTTCTAATAAGGTGTTCCTACCTCACCTCCCCCTGAAAGGCTTGTAAAAGCATATAGGGTCATTCCAGGAATAACAACAAGTATGGGATACTTTCCCCACCACGGAACTTGTTTTAATAAGGTGTTCCTACCTCACCTCCCCCTGAAAGGCTTGTAAAAGCATATACGGTCATGCTGGGAATAACAACAAGTACAGAAGACTTTCCCCACCATGGAACTTGTTTTAATAAGGTGTTCCTACCTCCCCTCCCCCTGAAAGGCTTGTAAAAGCATATAGGGTCATTCCAGGAATAACAACAAGTACGAAAGGCTTTCCCCACCACGGAACTTGTTCTAATAAGGTCGATATCCACTAAAATACCTTGCCACCTGAAAACCTAACAAACTGGGTCCAAAAAAGCACTCGTGAATGTCCCCATAACTCCCACTTGTAATCTGTTTATGCTGATAAGCATTAGGTTGGAAGGGTTAGACTTTTCTGTAGCCTTCTTTCTTCCCCAATTAAGGCAAAAACAGCGTATCTTCTATTGTTCAACAGATGAGCGTAGTGTTCTCTGCACCTCCAAAAACTGCATTTCTCAATAAATTAAGTGAAACAAGCGTGCTACAAAAGGGAACTGGAAAACGAGCTCTCTGCATTGTAAATTGAGAAGCAGGCAGGGTACTGTGTAGTTTTTAACAGTAGGGCTTAGAAACAGAGTATTGGACATATAAAAGAAACAAAAAAGCATGTTTGCAACTCATACCTGCACATGCTGCCTCTAGGCATCTGCTTTACTTGTTTAGCCTTGCTCCACTCCCTTCGCTCACTCTCTGCCACACCCTGCCCCCATATCCCACCCGCACCCGGTAGTACTACGTTTATAGTACCACTGGCACACCCCCTTCATTAGCTAACCAACTACATGTGCTCCTAGAACCCATAAAGCTCCTAGCACAATAATACACCCTCTATTCACCCCACTATCCATATTAACCCACCCATAGCTATGCTATTCTCTATAAGCTTTTATCCACCCCATACACTCAATACAGACCCTACCCTAGTAATTTACTATGACTACAGCTAAAACACTAATGCTGCTACCCTTAGTACCCCTGCTATTCATTCCTTATCAACTAAGCTCCTATGAATATGTACATCTTGAAATCCAATACCCAAACTCTCAAACAGACACCAACCCAGCATTTAATATGTTTATCCACCACATAACCACCCCCTCTCCTAATTCCTCACCCCCCAATTACCATCACCCGACTAAATACCACTACATTAGCTTAAAAACCAAAAGCTATGAAAAAATCATAAACAAATTTTTAAGACTCATAAGCAACTTAAAAATTAATCTTATGAAGGATGGAGATATCCACCCCAACCCTGGCCCATCCACAACAGTAGACCCAAGCACACCATCTAACAACCCAGTGTGTACTACCCAGATTGATAGAATTCCAAACTCATTTATGGTCTGTCATCGCAACAACAGAAGCCTAAACAACAAGATCCATAGCCTACATGGACTTTTAGTTGTTCACTCCCCTGATATCCTCTGCCTCACAGAAACCTGGCTAAAACCAATAACCAAAGATAATGAAATAACCCCCCTACAGTGCAACACCCTTAGACTGGACTGGATATCCAGGAAATGTGGCGGGGTAGTTGTACTATATAAGTCTACCCTAACGATAACAATTGACACCCAACAGCCACCTCAGTTTGGCAATGCAGAAATTCTCATCACCAAACTAATAATAAACAAAAATAAACCTGGCAAGAATGATAATACTCTAGAAAATATCTTACATTGTCTAGCTTCTAACTATCCCCAGGAAACCATTGTCTTGGGGGACTTTAACATTGACTGGAAAACCTGTTCCTCTGAAACTCCCTCCACCCATTTAAACCTCCATGGGTTTACTCAGAGCATTGCCACCCCCACCAGATTTAGCAAAAATAGAGTCAAAGATAGCATCCTTGATTGGATACTTATTAACAGCCACCGCCAAAAGTACAAGTCAGGTACATTACCCGATGATCTAAGTGATCACTGCTTTACCTATATTACTAGGCTCAAAGCCAACATTCCAAATCAGCCCACCTACAAAACTATAAGAAACGTCAGGAACTTTAACCTTTACAACTTCCAAAATGAACTCAAAGCATGTAACTGGAATGTCTTGAAATGACTCCTGTTGCAAGAAGCAGTTGAGTACTTCAATACCAGATTTCTGGCTATCCTTAACCACCATGATCCTACCTGTACCATCCATGTAAAAGCCACAGTTGTACCGTGGCTACCTAAAGAAACAAAAACAAAATTAAAATAAGAAACAATGCCTGGGCCAGGTGGCATGGTACCAAAGCCCCTGTGGACCAAGTAAGATACTGGCAGCTAAGGAACCAGACCAAAAAATCTGTCATTCTAGACAAATAAAATCACTACACCCTCCTACAACATAAATATCAGCTAAAACCTCAAAAGTTCTGGGCTGGTATTAACAATCTTCTCCACCCAGGCTGTGCCGCCACTCCTACCCCATCAGCTGCCCTTGATAAATCCCCTGTAGAAATTGCAAACAGCTTCATCTCCTTCTTTACTGAAACTATCCAGTCTCTAGCTACATATCTCACTCCATCGGACACAAACACCAGCTCTGGCACATCTAGCCCAGATCCACCCAGCACCCAACTCACCTTTACCTTTCAAACTATACCTACCAACCTGATCTGGATCTTACTCAAAAAGCTAAAACCTACTATACTAGCTGCCAACCACCTCCCAGCTTAATATCTTCAAAAAGCAGCTGATGCCATAGCACTTCCCATTTCTATTCTGATCAACAGATCCATCTCAGAAGGATCCATCCCAGCAATATGGAAAATATCACATATTATACCCCTCCATAAAGGAGGAAGTTCCACAGAATTATCTAACTTTAGACCTATAGCCATTCTTTCACCACTAGCTAAAATCATGGAAAGATGCATTACACAAACAAATACACTTTCTTATTCAAAACAGAAAGCATGACAACTCTCAGCACGGCTTTAGGCCATTTCACAGTACCACCATGGCTCATCTATCTTTCTCTAATGTCATCAATCTTCTTCATAACAACAACAAACTATCTTCAGCACTCTTCCTATAGCTCTCAAAAGCTTTCGATATGGTCAACCATCAGTTACTGCTCAATACCCTACAAAGCATCGGTTTAGACCAACATGCAAAACAATGGTTTCACTCCTACCTAAACAGTAGACAGCAGGCTATCTTAATGCAGAGCAAGCTGTCATCCCAACTTCCACTAACCCTAGGTGTCCCACAAGGGTCCATACTAGGTCCCCTTCTTTTCTCTGTCTTTATCAATGATCTGCACACCACCATCCCAGGAGCCACCTGCATCCAATATTCAGATGACTCAATGCTAATATGGTTCGCCTCCTCTCCTACACAACTTCTAACCCTCACCCAGACCACTTTCAGCATGGTAGAAACATGGCTAGATAATCACTACCTGCTTCTAAATCCTAACAAAACCAAGCTACTACTTTTCTCCCCTAACCATAGAATTTCTCCTCCTTCCTTCAACATCAAATCTAGCAACAACACCATTATCTCCCCTGATGACCATACAAAGCTTCTAGGCGTAATAATAGACAACAACCTTAAATTTGAACATGTCACTCAAACTATTAAGTCTGTCAACAAAAGACTTGGCTCCCTGTACAGAGCCAAATCTTTCCTCACCCCCCCTAGCTAGGGTAGCTATTGCAAGATCACACCTCCTCTCTACCCTTATGTATGCCTCCCCTGTACTCCCCAACCTATCCAAAACTGATCTCAACAAATTATCAGGATGTTAAATCATATAGCCGGATTTGTTACTGGCATGGCTTTTAAGACCTACCATTGCCAGAACCTTAAAGTACTGAGATGGCTAGAGTATCCTACCCTTCTACAGTTCAACCAGCTATTAGTAGCACATAAAATACTCCATCAACCTGATAACATCCCTGCCCTCAAAAATATTCTCACCCCTCATAGTGCCCCCAGGCCATTACGCTCAGCTGATAAACTAATGATACTGACCCAAAAATCCAACAACTCTGCAGGTGATGATATATTTGCCAACTCAACTGGTAAAATCTAGAATCTACTCCCTACTACTGTTACCAAGGAAACCTCACTACTCCTATTTAAAAGAGAACTCAAAAAATACCTCACATCTCATTGGCTGTGCTCGTGTGCTAAATCTGACTAACAACTTCACTAACACATGTCTTGCTACCCAACCTGCTGTTTAGCCAAGTATCTATGCCTCATAGCGTTTGAATATCTTAGCACTGTGAATTATGAGATCTGATTGTATTCTATGTTCACATTTTCTGATATGTCTTTTCCAATCAAACGTCTGCACATTGTGTATATTGATATCTGCCTGTATTCTTCGTCTATATTTTTCTAAACATGTCTGCCTGAGTTTATCACTCAGTGATGTATGTACTGTCTCTTTTTTGGTATGTGGAGCTTTTCTCCCTGGGCATCCACTGAAAATGGACATATATCCAGTAGGACTATCCCGGTCAACAAATGTAAAATAAAAATAAATAAATAAATTATACTTGTTGATTTTTAGTATTAAATAGTTTTAAACCGGTCCATGGTGGACAAGATTTGCTTTGTTTCTGCTATCATACAAAGCTGGTCAGTTATGGGGTCAGCATTATTTAACCAGTGTCAAAAATTGCATGCATAGATGGGACCAACACAAATATTTTTGAGGGCAATAAAATGGAGCGAGTAATAGAGGACTTCAGAAAGGTATAATGAGGTTGATGGGGGCATGATTTAAATACTGATAGCTTAGATTTTTCAGAAGCACATCCTAGGGGCAGACTATAAGCTAGGAGGAAATTCTTTTCATTGAACTGGTCAGGAAAAAGACTTGGGGGTAATAATAAGTGCAGGAATGGGCTACCAGCTGCAGTGTGAGAGGGCAGCAACATCAATTGCCCAATAAGATGTCAGGTTGCTTTACAGAAATACTTAAAGGATAGGACTACAGTTGTCTACTGTATAAAGCCTCATTGAATCTCCAAGTAGAGAACTGTGTCCCAGTCTTGAAGCTCTGCAGAAAGAACAATCCTAACTTTAATAAAAGGAGACAGACAAAGGCAAGAAGGATCACTGAGGGAAGGGAAACAAAGTCTTGAATCTTTTTTTACAGTCTCTGCAAATCTGAAAGAAAAAAAACTGGACATGAGATAAGCAATTACAAGTGAGTGAAAAACAACAAAGTTGAGAAAGGAAGAAAAGATGAGGAAGGGAAGAAGGGACATAACTATCTACATTTTTTATGTTATGTAGGAAATAGAAACTACAAATGTTTGTAACAGGGTGTGTGTTCACAAACCTCATAAAAAGTCATTCTGTATGCAATACCTAAACATCGAAAATAAATATAGTATTAATAAAAATATACAGTACAGATAACACACCAACTTTTGAAAAGGCATAGAATGAAATTTACTTCAAGAAATGAATCTGTTTGATGATGTAGGCATTTATAAACACTTTTTAACCACTAAAAACAGAGTTTTAGAAAAAATAAAATGCTCTTTGACATGTAAAAATGAATGACGTATAAAGCAACATAATAAAAAGTATCACAATTGCACAACATGATTTCCAAATACATTTTCTGCTACAGTGTCTTAGCTTGCGTAATATAACATGCAAAGTGTTTGAAAAGTATCTGCTTTGAAAAGCCTGCCTGTTGTATGCATGTCTTCAAGATATTTTCATATTATTATCTCTGCCCTACTACACATGTCTATGCTTCAGCTGCCACTGCTAATGAAGTATTTTTAATATATTGTAAGTTAATTTAGTATGTTTTGAAGTCTTCAGACTTCTGCCGGACTGCTAAAGAAATTAAACACATATAAAAGAAATCCATCATCATGCAAAAATATTTCTCATTTTAAGATTGCCTTCCATCATTACTTTAATTCTGGTGAGAAACAGCCAGAGAAATAAGCTGGATATTATAATGAATCGGTTGCCATTGACACAGACTGTACAGCTATTAAGTTATTACCTGCAGCTGAAGGAAAGAGTGAGGATCAAACAGAATACTGTAGCCGGGTTTAGGATTACAGTAATTGAACTGCATTTAAGCACACAAAATGGTATTATCAGATAACAATAATAATAGTGTACAGAGCAGCTAGCTGTGAAAAGGTCAAGCTAAAACAGGTGATATGACTCTCTAAACCGTTCTCTAGAAATCCCTCTAAATAAGCAGCCTGTCTCATGCCTATTTATTTCTTCATTAAGCATAACCTTCTTGTCTCTGTATTGTGACCATTTACTAGAATTATTGAAAAAAAGTATTCAGTTCTCATTCTTCACCTTACTCTGCATTTAAATTTTCCATTCTAAGTAATTTGACAGTTATGAAATGAATAGCACCCCCTACAGTTCACCACCAGGCATCACTGGTAAAATATCTCATTCACTTTAATTGTATATTTTATTATCTTTCAGTCCAAAATTTAAGAATGTTACTAATTACTTATTAGCCTCATCTTGGCCTGGCATAAGTATAAACATATGAAGATTTTATCATGGCCCAGCAACATGAAATAGTGACCCTGCATTCTGATGAGTGTGAAGATGAAAGCTTGTACGCTAAAATCAGAAGCCATGATTCTTTCCCTGAAGAGAGAGCATTTTTCTATACAGGGAGCAGAGGCCGAAAGTGGAGGTTTATAAGTATTTTAGTCATGAGTAAAGGAAGACGGGATTAAAACATGGACCAGATGGTGTGTGCGCTGGTACCAGTACTGCCGCATTGTGCTAGACTGTATTTAAAAAGAAGATAAGGCCTACAGTGAAGCACTAAATTTAAAGGCCAGTCTATATCTGTAGTCTCAGTTCTGGTCCCAAGCTTTGGGGAGTAACCAAACAAATGAGATAATGGATACAAGTGAGAGAACTGAGGTTCTTCTACAGCACTGATGGGCTCACTCACCATGCCAGAGTGAATAGCTCAGCAGTCAGCAAGAATCTTGTAGTAAAGTTACTGCTCCTCAAGAACAATCAGATGGGGTGTGTTGGGCACCTAGAATGTTCTCTGGGTACCTTACACAGGAGGTGTACCAGGAAAAGCTCTTAGCAGTAGACTCAGGCAAAGATCCAGGACATGCTGCAGAAATAACTCTCAGAGGGCAGAAGAGGAGGAAATATGTGGAGCTGAAGAAGAATATCACAGCCTCAAAGTAGCATGTGGCTGAACTAGGTATGGAAATAAGGTATATAAGGAAAGCTGGTGGTGGAATGCAGAAGTCCAGGAAGTCATCAAAGCAAGTAGTAGTAGTGCAGGAAAAAGTGCGAGATTGTAAAGATGGACCAGGCTAGATGGAATCATGGTTGGCTAACAAAGAGGCTAAGAAAGGTGTTGCAATAGCAAAGATCAGGGCATCAGAAGCACTCTACTTGTTTCTCGAAATTGACTCAGTAGGTGGCACAGGTTCAAAGCAAAGACAGAAAGACAAAGAAGATATCTGAACACTCTTCATAAGGGACGCTGGCAACAACCTCCTCACCAGTTTACATGACATCAAAGGCAGATGGAAGGAATACTTCCAACAGCTTCTGAATGAAGAAAGCCCCACAGAAGTGGTACTTCACCAGACACAGCCTACAATGAGAGAAGAAAGCAGCTCACCACAAAATAATTAAGAATGGCACTAAGAAAAATGAAGTTAGGGAAGGCAGCAGGCTCAGATGTGGTCACAGCAGGTATGATAAAGGCACTGGGTGAGATAGGGGAACATTGGCTCCTGAGGGTACTCATAGCAGTGTAGACAGAAAGGCAAATCCCAGATGACTGGTGAATAAGCATACTCATGCCAGTGTATAATAACAAAGGGAACATCCACAACTACAGGAGTATCATACTCCTATCACATGAAAATTCTGGAGAGGGTGATTGATAAATGCATACACAAAGTAAGATGGGAGATGAGCAGTTTGGATTCAGATCAGGAAGCAGCACAACTGATCCAATGATTGCAGTGAGACAGATAGTTGAGAAGAGGGTAGAGATGATGAAAGAGTCCAACTGGGCATTCTAAGCTTGGGGAAAGCATAGGACAAGGTCCCATGAAAACTGATTTGGGCAGTACTGCAGTGATCTGAAGTCCCAGAAACATTGGTAGAATTATTGCAAGCTATATACAGGGACCCAATGACTCAAGTACACAAATTATTTGGTCTCACTGAGGGGTTCCCAGTGGGAGTGGGTGTGTATCAGGGTTCAGCTCTGAGCCCACTGTTATTCATACTGGTGATGGTCTACATTACCAAACAGGTTGAAAGGGACAGATCAACAATGCTGCTGTATGCAGATGATATGGCATTACAAGCAGAATGAGAAAAAACTTCAGCAAAGGATAGAGGAATGGAATGCAAAACTGAAGGCACATGGAATGAAACTGAGTACAGATAAGACAGTGGTAATGTCAGCAAATGGGGGAAGTCTGAAGAAGCTGAAAAGTGAGATAGAAGGGAAGATAGTGCAACAGGCTAACAGGTTCAAGTATCTGAGAGAGGTGGTTGAGGAGAATGGAAGTCTGAGTGAAAGGTCAAAGCTAGTCTGATGCCCATGCACTGGCTCAGTAATCAAGGAGCCTCAGTCCTCACCACTAATACCAGTGAGGGACATCCACATTAGGAAGGATAGAAATACACACGCAATAAAGTACAATTTCCCTTAAGAGCACTCTGAAATCACAGTCAGTCTGGGGCTAGTTTCTCCCTTTTTCTCCAGATCTCCAATAAGACTCCCCACTGGCACAGCTATAGGGTCCAGATCTCAGCCTAGTGGTCAAGCTAAAACCTCCAGCACCCTCTCTGTCGAACAAGTGCTTCATGTCCCTGCCCAAGTAGCTGACACACACGTACTTTAAGATTTGATTTAGATACAAACACACAGACACTCCTGGGAAAAACTGGCACCGGTTCTCCAGCTATGCCCCCATTCTGTCAGGCTATAAGGTAGTAATCTCTGCCGCTAACCACTTATATCATCTACTATAAGGCCCTTACCAAAGGGTGTCCAATTATTACTGTGCAATATTATTGTTACCCAAATAGTAAGTGTGACCCATGGCTAAAGGTATTGGAGTGGCTTGGACGTATAACTGTATACATGCTATGTACTCCAGAGCTTAAATTATCTCTACACAAAACAGCCACAGTTGAAAGGTTTAAAAATATTTAATAATAAATTATAAAAACACAAGACAATACTTCATACTACACAGTACTAGTCAAGATTTCAGACATCACAGGAAAATGCTTAAAATAATACTGTAGAATCATTCTGACATAAATATAGAAAACCGCTAGACTAAACTTACTATTTTCTATCTTTTCCTAAGAGCAATCACAGTACTAAATAAACTTACATACAGAGCAGAGTACTGGTGAGTTGTTGTCAGCTTTAGACAAAATCAAAAATGCCTTCTTTCTGTCTCTTAGAAAGTCCTTTAAATTGATAATACATCCTGCTGAGTCATTTTAGATTACATCATTCTTAACAATTCTCTGGTTTCCAAGGCTAACAGAAACTCAGAGTTTAACATAGCTTTGATCTTGCACCTGGTCAGGAAACTACAATAATTAGACATTATATATGCAAAATCTAATCATTAACTCTGGTCTCAAAACAATAGCAATAATCTGCTGTTTCAGACACCACAGCTCCCAGTTTGAGATCAAACAGTCATACAAGGCTTGACTTATCAGCTTTCTTCCAGCAGAGTGCGCTTTTGTTACATTTTTGACATTCAACATTTAACACCATTTTCTTCCATTTAAGAGAACACGCCTGTGGCTTATATTAATATTTACAAATGACAGAATTATCTACAAAATTATATCTAGCTAGGCTGACAGCCTTTACATATCTTCACAGCTAGAATCAGAGGGGCTGCAGTAAAGTGGCATAGAGTGCTCAGTGTAGTGTATGACAGAAAAATGCCAAAAAAGCTGAAAAGTAAGGTGTACAAAACAATGGTGTGACCAGTACTACTGTATGGTACAGAAACATGGGCAGTAAAGGCAGAGCAGTAGAGGATGCTAGCTGTGATGGAAATTAAGTCCCTGCAATGGATGGTAGGATGTATACTATGAGGCAGATGAAGAAATGAGGACATAAGAGCAGAAAAGTTCAAACAGAACAAATTACTGTGGTGCAGGCACATCTGCAGAAAAGCAGAAGACAATCTGATAAAGAAGACTTGGGAAAGACTGGAAGAAGGCAAGAGGAAATAAGGGCATCCATTAAAGAGCTGGAAGGGTTATGTGAGAGAAGATCTGTGACAGTCATGAGTGTCAAAAATGTGTGGCAGAGAAATGGTAAAAGTAAAGATGACACCCTGACCCATGAAGAAAATGAGAAAAGGGAGTTTATCATGATGATGAAAATCCCCTTTAGCATATGACTTCAAAGGCATGTGACCCACAATAATAAACCAGTGAAAATACATCAAAACAATCTAATTATCTTGAGATGTTAATCCAAAAGTGTTGGAAATTAATCAAGAAATGGACATGTAGTGTATGGCAAAAAACAAAATGAAAACCACCAGAGTAAAGTCTAGGACATTCCAAACCAAAGGTCCTATGAATGCAGCTATTCAACAATGTATGAATATGGATGAACCACCATGGGGAAATAATATCAAACAGCAAGCCTGATGAAGGGATTATAAACACATGTTTTCTGTTTAATTTCATTCAATGAAGTTACTGTTCACTGGTGCATGGCATCCAAGGGCTATTTTTTACTTGTAGTGTATGGACCGGTTACTCTGATGAATCTTGAAAAGTATTGATAGATACTGAGAATTAGAAATAGTTTTATAAGTGAAGAAACTGGCAGATAGCATATCAAAAAATCTATTACCTTGGAATAATTAACTCTTTTCCTCGTGTGATGAATCCATACAATTTGGAATCTTTTCGACATTTCCAGGCTGTTAAAAATATACAGTTGTTTAGGATTATATTTAGACTGATGACCACAAGATGGTTCACAGACTGTATTTATAACTGTAGCACTGGGACTCACCAAACTACTGCCAGTATGCTTTAGTACTCCATTGTGGCAGTTATTATAACCCATTCTCTGCTTCCTTTAATATATCTATTAAGGAAGAAAATTATCACCAAATAAATATATTCCAGTTATACTTGACATATGTTTACAAAATGACACTCTGTTTTAAAGTTATAAAACTAGAGTTATTAGAAAGCTTCCTTCATGAACTGACCAAATATTAAAGTAGATTTTAAGTTACAGTCATATTTTGACATGGTGAAAGGTCTGCACCAGTATCTTCCACAAAATATCAAACATGTTAGGTGTGATACTCATGAGAGTTCTTTTTAAAAGGTTGCATGCCTGTTTTTTGTGTTGCATGCTTTGTTGTCTTACTCTATAACCTGTTTCACATGACAGTGGGCTTGTGAATGCAACCACATTGTCATCTACTTGTAATCGTCTGCTAGGAAATATGGGAAAGTCTGGGAAGACATCACAGCAGCTGCAGAGCACAGTAGGAAATGTGGAGATTGTGAAAATGGGGAAAGAAAGCAAGAAAGAAGAAAAAGATGTGAGTATAGCAAGAAAAAGACTTTTTAAGGTACCAATTGAGAAAAGGGAATTATCAGAGATGGAAACATATAAGGTATGGGACAAAGTTATTACAGCACTAGGAATTAAACCTGATGAGGGAAAATCTTGTATCTATATTAATAAAGAGATTTTTTTGTGACTAGTCAGATATTTGGAAAATTCCTAGAAGAATAAGAAAAAAAGAAAGACTGTTCACCATGGAATTTGTATGTGTGTAAGTCCTTTTATAGGGAAACTAAGAAGAAAGTTAATATTTAATTTAGGACTGAAGTAGAAAAAGAGACTTTAAAAGGACATTTATTAAAAATATGTATTAAGTTTGCCAAAAATATATGATGACAGAGGTTTATAGAGTAGGGTTTGGGACTGGAATGTGATTTTGAATTCAGGAAATGAGAGCAGTGTACATATTCCAAGTATCATAAATGTTGAAGGTAACAAAGGCATGGTAAATTATTGGGGGACAGCCAAACACATTTTTTTTTGTGTGGAAAACCTGATCACTTAATTAAGATGTGTGTTAAGAGAAGATGTTTTACATGTGGGGAAATAGGATGATGCAAGGAATTGTGAACTGAAATGTTATAAGTGTGAAAAAGTGGGTCATTTGGGGGGGGCAGAGTTTGAAGAAAAAGGAAAAAAGGTAGAAGTAGATATATACTAGAAAGAGTAAAAGAGCAAGACAAAGAAAATAAAGTTATAAAGAAAGCATTAGAAACAGTGGAAACAGAAAGAAATGATAAATGTTATGGATAGATTGTAAGTGATACATAATCTTAATACAAGGTAAGTGCAAATATGGACAAACCTGAGGAAGAAGAGTCAGGATAGAGTGATAGTGATTATGCTAAATGGAATATAGTCAAACAAAAAAGAAATTTTATATGTAAAGGAGTACAGAATAGGAAAAAGAAAATTATAGAGGGTTTTCAAAAAGAAAAAAATAAGGGGAAAATATAATTATATATATTACATTACATATAAGGATAATTACATATATTGATAAAATAAAAAACAAACACACAAAAACAACCAGATTGTTTCAGTTTATCGAGTGCTTTCATCAAAATGTTAAAATTGACTTCTTCAGAATAACAACATTAATTAAATCCATTTTTTAAATAGCCAGGCAACATCATATGACCACCAATTGTAATGATGTAAACTTAAAGTCATAGCAGCCACATAAAAGATATATACATATATAGACTTTTAAAATTATAATTGCAAAACAATAAAATCAAGTCAATGACTTTATAGAAATTACACCACCAAATCAGATTTGTTATTTGTGAACCTAAATACCATAAAATCTGACCTATTGTCACCCCTAAAAATAAAAACTCTGCCTTTAGTTTCAGATAGCTGGAAATGGGGATCAATCTTTCAACCCTGGTGGATTAGTGGCATTCATCCTATATTACAGTTATATTAACTATAGCTATAGTACAGACAGGATACAGTTACAATTGGTGGTCATATCATGTTGCCTTGCTATTTAAAAAATGCATTTAATTAATGTTGTTGTTCTGAAGAAGTCAATTTTAACATTTTGATGAAAGCGCTCAATAAACTGAAACAGTCCAGTCATTACTGTTAGGTTTTTGCTGACTTATTCACTTACCTGTCTGAACTTGGCTTTAAGCCCCTTAATCTATCTGTCCCAGATCATACTTTCTGCCTTCACCCATATTATCTACTCTAACCCCTGCCTGTACCTGCTCGTTTCTCTATTCCCTCCCAACTTAATACCTTCACCTCCACTTTCACTTAACCCCATTTGCACCAACTTGGTTCCCTCCCCCCTTAATAGAATCACATGATAATCAGTGCTAGTGTAACTTACTAGCCCCTCCTGGTCTTATTGGCCACCTCTCTCTTCCCCTCCACTTCCCACCTCACATCCTTTCTACCCCTATAAAACCCTCTTATCTGGCAAGCCGCCATCTTTACTATTAGGATCTGATCCCCCGGCTGCTGTGTGTACCTGGCCCCAGCATCTCATACTCTGTAAGTTGCTGCGTGTTATTACTGCATAACTTTATTGCCTGGACAATCTGTATAGCTTTAGGTTTGTTTTTGGTTATTAGGTCATAAATGATATGCTGTCTACGGTGTAATAATATATAAGTATTCTGATTCATGTTTTGATAAGGGACATCTGCAATAATTACTGGGCGTACCACGTGACGTTGTAGTAGCCTACCTCGCATCTGTGAGTACGAGTTTGAGTTTACCAGTTGTATATTTCTTCCATATAAAGGGCTAGGACTGCTCGGTTCTTGCTTTAAACAGTGTTGTAGGCTTCTGTAACTGAACAAGCCTGTTTTATGGTCTTACCTGGGTTAACCTCATAGTTTGCTAGCACTGTGTCTGGCCGTTAGATATCATATGTACACTATTTAAGTTATTATTAGCTTGCACGCATCTTACTTTATACCCGACCTTACCAGGTTGTGTGCGTTTGACTCGTGCTTTGCCCCCTTTACTACTCTTTGTTTTCCCAAGTATTTCCAAGCAATTAAGCCCTACTTGTAATTGAAAAACACCTTATACTATTTTTGGTGTACTTAGTAAACATTTGACTTTAGTGTGCTGCTGGCCAAAGGTTTTAGCACATCAAAATATAGCAAGAGTGGCTATTTTCTGCTGCTTCAATATCTTGAAAGCATTTTTTATTGAATTTTTTTGTTCTCTATCTAGCAATCGCTAGATATTGTATATTTGTCAATAGTTAAGGAGCGCCGCAAAGTGGACATTGTCCACAGGTGATAGAACCAGAGCCTCCGCTTGTTATGTAACTAGAAAATGGCATAATTTTTGCTCTGTCCACAAGGCTTACTATTGAACGCTTGATCATACTGAGCTATTGATAAAAGTTAAAGTACATTAACTGGTGAAATAGTGTGTACATCTGTTGCTTTCTAATAAAGAAAGCTATTCATTGTAGTACAGTAACTGTTGAAATAGTGTGTACAACTGTTGTTTTCCAATAAGGAAAGCTATGTATTGCTCCGCTCTATCTAGCGATCACTAGACAATAGCGTGTTTTACCCAAAAGTGAAGGAGCGCTGCAAAGTTGTCTTTGTCCGAGAGCGATAGAACTGTTGCTTTCCAATAAGGTAAGCTATTTATTGCTCCACTCTATCTAGTGAATGCTAGACAATAGCGTGTTTTGACCAAACATGAAGGAATGCTGCAAAGTTGTCTCTGGCCGTGAGCGATAGAACTAGTGTCATGGCTCCTCAGCTAACAAGCGAAACAGCTTATGTTTTCTTTGGCCTCAGGGCTTATCGGGTCCCAGCTTCCATGACTGCCTGTATCAGTGCTTGGGCTAGCACTACGAACTGAGGGTATGCTCACAAACATAGTAGTGTCTGCTAATTTTAATACAGCACTGATAAGTCAACTAACAAACATAGCCTCCCCACTTAACCTATTATATATTATTCATTCATTATCTTGGTCGCATGGCATAAGACTGTCCTGCTTATATGTTAGCTTGGTAAGGTGCTTAAGCTAGGGCTGCACATATCTATTTCTCACTAGCCTCTCTTGCAATTAACTACCTTAGCTTACTGCTTATATACCACTCTGAACCCAGCTCCATACTGTAGCATTTATTTAAGTATTTCCTAGCTAGACTGTTGCACACTGCTTAGACCTTTCTCTACTAGTATGAGTACTCTGTACCTTTTGTTAGCTTGAATAGGTACTGGGATGCCTTGCATTCTATCTGCTAACTTTGCAATGAATGATTTTCAAATGTTTGCTTGAATAGATGCTGATATACCTTGCTTTGTATCTGTATATTTTGCAATGATTGTTTTTCAACTGTTTGTATGAACTCAACTGCTCTGAGTACTACCCCAACTGTATTTTTAAATACCTGTTAGCTTGTTTAAACTGCACGCTCTGTGTGTATTACCCTATCATTTAAATGTCTTTCATACCCCTTCACTATTTCTTTTTTCTTGTCCCCACTGTTTCTAGGTTTAAAACTTCTATCCTACTCTAATACCTTATGAACATACCTACCTGGTGAAAGGACTCCATGCAAACCAAATCCATACAACTCCTCTATAGCATAAAGACTTGCTGTCCTGCTTAATGAACCCTGTTCACTAGGAGGCAAGAAAGTATGTTATCAAATAAAGTGGTAATATTTAAACACTTGCTAAATATCTAGTGTATGTATTATATGCTACCTTAGCCAGGATACCCAGCAGCCATTCTCCCCTCTCGATCCCCTAGCATTTAGATGTTTTATCACTCCTGTACTGTCTCCTGAAACTATCCTTAGGAGCCTTCCCAAACCTTGAAACATCTCTCTCTGCTCACTTGCCTCTGTTGGTATTACTCGATCTGACCACTAGATGGCACTCTAAACTAGGATAGCACCTAAATCTTCCATCCTTCCCTGATCTCCAAAGAATTTAAAGTTCTGTCCCAGGCTTGTGAACTGTTTTCCTGCCCTATCTCTACCTGCTACTTTCTGCTAGCTTTGCTCTCTGCTACCACTTACCTTCATGACCACTATTACCTATCTCCCTAGACCTACTCCTTCTCAACTAAGGTACTCAGTAGTTAGCTGCTTACTGTTAGGTATTTGCTGACTTACTCGCTTACCTGTCTGAACCTGCTCTGTTCACCCTGCGGGCTCACTCCGCTCCCCTGCCCTACCCCCAATTTCCACCCACCCCCAGGGGTCCTAACCTTAAACCTCCTGTGGCCACACCCCCACTCCTACTCAGCCAATCTCATCCTCCTACTCATCACATCCTAACAACCCAAACTCACCACTTAAAGATACTCATTACTCCTAGTAGTACTTAATCAATTACAAACTCTATATCCTAACTTACTACTAAAGCTTGCACTACCTCCCCACTCTCTTCTTCTTAAAGATACCTTACCCCAATTTATTTAATTACCTAACCTATCACCATGGCCTCTTTACCCAGACTCAAATATCAACAACTATTCCTCTTAATTGCCATCTTACCTTTACTAACTATAACCTATACACTAACTAAATATGAACATCTGACCTTGAATAACTACAGTCAGTCCCTTAAACAAGCAACCTTGACAGACCATAACTACATTAATATTACCTCAACACCCACCTATTTAATACCAAAGTTTCATTGTTTAGTCCACATCAACTATGACCAACCCAAGAAAACAAAATATATACCCTTTAAATTCCTAAATATCATACACAGGATTAAAAATGCTAAACTTCTAGATGGTGACATCCATCCAAACCCTGGCCCCAACACTACAACCACCACCAACCCTCCCAAACAAAATCACTCTACTTCTCAAACCATCAGAAAAGTATCAAACTCCCTCCTCATAGCTCACCTCAATATACAGAGCCTAAACAATAAAGTTGCCCACCTCCATGCCTTCTTAGATATCCACTCCTTCGACATCCTTTGCCTAACAGAGACCTGGTTAAAACCTGCAACACTGGACAATGAAATCACCCCACCAGGATACAATATCATGAGATTAGATTGTATAACCAAAAGGGGCAGGGGTGTAGCAATACTATACAAATCAGAATTGCAATTAACACCAATAAATGTGCAACCATCTTCTACTAGTAGAACAGAAATCCTTATTTCTAAACTCCAAATCAACACCCACAAATCTATCTATATAATATGTGCCTACCTCACTCCTGGTAACAACATAACCATCCTGGAAAATATTCTTTCCTGGCTGTCAACCAACTACCCACAAGAAACCATAATACTGGGTGACTTTAATATTGACTGGAATACCTGCATCTCAGACAACCAGACTACCCACATAAACCTTTATGGTTTTTCTCAAAGTATCACCTCCCCCACCAGGATCCATAAACCCAACAACAAAGAAACAACTCTAGACTGGATACTAGTAAACAGTCAGCCTCTTTCTTATGATGCAGGAATCCTTCCTGATGATATCAGTGACCACTCGCTGACCTACATAATCAGACAAAAAATGAATACCCATAAACCAACCTTATATAAAACCATTTGGTCCAACAAAAACTTTAACCCTATTAACTTCCAAACTGAACCGAAAGCATGTGACTGGTCACCCCTAAAATGCCTCCGATTAGACGAAGCTGTATCCTACTTTAATGCCAAATTCTTAGAAATCTTGGACCATCATGCCCCATCCCGCTCAATGAGAAATAGGATAAAAATTGCTCCATGGCTAACAAAAGAAACAAGGCACAAAATTATAAGGAGAAATAAAATTTGGGCCAAATGGTGAGCAACTAAAAACCCTGCTGATCATCTAACATTTAGACAGTTGAGAAATGTCACCAAAAAGTCTATACTACTAGATAAAAAGAACTTGTATCACAACAACCAGCAAACCCATCGATATAAACCAAAAAAGGTCTGGGCAGGCATTAACAGTCTCCTCCACCCAGGACAGCCCAAAACTCCCACCCCTACAGGATCCAACTATGAAAGTCCAAAGCATATTGATAATGCCTTCAATACCTTCTTCACTGAAGCAGTCCAAACTCTCGCCAACTCACTACCTCCTGTTAACACATATCTATCATCCTCCTTGTCAACTTTAACCCCATCATTTAATTTACAACCAGTCCCAACATCCCTCATCTGCACTCTTCTTCATAAACTAAAACCTTGCACCCCCACAGCTGACCATTTACCAGCAGAATATCTACAGATAGCTGCAGCAGCAATATCCTTTCCTATTTCCATCCTTATAAATAGAACCATCACTGAAGGAACAATACCATCTATCTGGAAAGTCTCCCATATTATCCCATACCAAAAACGAGGCAACTCAACTGAACTTTCTAACTACTGTCCAATAGCTTTACTCTCCCCTTTATCTAAAATTATGGAAAAATGTATCCACCGCCAACTACTAGACCACCTACTGAAAAATAACTTACTAGCTAACTGCCAACATGGCTTTAGGCCTCACCATAGTACCACCACAGCCCTCTTATCCTTTTCTGACTGTATTAACAATAACCAAAACAATAATACTCTATCCTCAGCACTCTTTATTGACCTATCAAAAGCCTTTGACATGGTGAATCATCAACTTCTCCTGAACATACTTAGTTCTCTCTCACTAGATATACAGGCTTTACAATGGTTTAAATCCTACCTTGAGAATAGGCAACAGGCTTTGCTCTGGGAAAATAATCTGTCCTCTCGCCTTCCTATTACCCTAGGAGTCCCTCAAGGTTCTATCCTAGGCCCTCTCCTATTCTCAATTTTCATAAATGATCGCAATTTGATCATTCCTCAAGCTACATGTATCCAATATGCTGATGACTCCACACTAATATGCTCAGCTACCTCTACATCTCAACTTCAGGCCACTACCCAAACAGTGCTCAACAGCATAAAAAGATGGTTCTTACAGCATAGCCTCCTCCTGAATCCTAAAAAAACAAAACTACTACTCTTCACTCCCACACAAAGGTCCTCCCCAATTCACTTCACAGTTATATCCAATGATGGTATCATTATATCTCCCGACCCAACTACCAAGCTCTTAGGGGTTACTATAGACCATAATCTTAGCTTTGACATACATATTAACACTACAATAAAAACAGTAAACAAAAAATTAGGCTCCCTCTATAGGATTAAACCCTTCCTTACTCCAACAGCTAGAACAACTATTGCCCTCACCCATCTAATTTCCACCATCCTCTATGCCTGTCCCATCTATACCAACATATCAAGAAACAACCTTAACAAACTAGCTACCTCCTACAACAATATTGCCAGATTTGCTACTGGTTCCTCATTTAGAACTCACCACTGTCAAAACCTAAAACAACTAGGATGCCTAGAACTTCACAATCAACTCCAAATTAAACAACTTATTATCGCCTATAATATCCTCTATCTTCCTAAAAATTCTCCTATACTTACTAGCCTTCTTACCCCCTATAGTAATTTGACAACCCTTCGCTCAGCCAATAAAGTACTGGTATCCACAGTCAAATCCAAAAATAAGGCCAGTGACTCTCTGTTCACCAACACTGTTGGCAAATCCTGGAATCTCCTTCCCTTTGTACTCTCATCTCTCTCCTCAGTAAAAAATGTTCAAAAAACAACTCAAAACAACACCTTTGTAACCACTGGTTATGCCCATGTAGTAACTCAGACTAATCTTACCACCACTTTCTCTGTAGCCTTCCCTCATTACCATTTGCAATTTGGATTCCTACTCTCTCCATGCCTCATACAGTAGTCTCACCTTTACTTTATTTTAGTATTTTCAACAGTTGCACTCACATACTCTTTTTCTAATTGTGTACTTGCTTAGCAAGTAGCAGTAATCTATTTAGCACATAAAAACATCCATATAAACTTTATTTTTACTTACTACCCACTTTCTTCCCTTTAAGTTACTATGCTACTATAGGATAAATGGTAAAACTCTGCTCCTTGAGCTGCTACATTTATTTCTGTTTTTTATTTCTTCACCTCTCTTTCTTATTGTGTGCCACTTTAAAATAGTTTGTTGCTCTATCTGTTTCTTATCTTCTGCTCCTTTAATAATAATATTTGTCTATATAAAATGTGTATTCTTCAGCTCAAAATAGTACTGTACCTTAAGTTGTTACAGAATTATTTATCTGTACCTAAAGTTGTAAATTGTTGCTTATGTGGAGCTTTTCTCCCCGGGCCTCTACTGAAAATGGACATATATCCAGTTAGACTAGCCCGGTCAACAAATGTAAAATAAATAAAAATAAATAAATAAAATGTTTGTGTGTTCATTTTTTTATTTTATCATAATTACATATATTATATTAATGTAAAATTACCTGTAAAGTTCTAACCCTAATGTTAATAGGTTTAAAAAAATAGAGTTCAGAATAGGAATTTTGTAATGGTGCAGTAAGCAGGAATGTGATATGATTATTTTAGAAGACATTAGGTTCTTAACACAAGTTGAAAGAAATCAAATAGAAGTGTGGTGGGAAAATAAGGTGATTTGGAATTTTGGGAAGGAAGCATGTTCTGGCAGTCTTATGTTATATACAGATACAATTAAAGTGTTAGATATTACTTTTGTAACAACAGGTAGAATCACAGTTGTTGATGTAAGGTAGCGGAATCGTTATTAGAATTGTTGCTATTTATGCATGTGTATCAAAAAAAGCATACAGAAGAAATGTTTAGAAACATTATTCAATATGTAGCAATTAATATGGAGAATATTGTAGCAGGGGATTTCAATTGTAATTTGAGACAACACAAATGAAACCATATGATGTTAAGTTATCATGGGCTATTATAAAATATAGGCAGTTAAAAATTTTGAATAAAAAAGCATGGACTTATGGAAGAGGAGAAACAAGAATGGAAACAGATTATTTTTTAGTATCAGAAAGTTCATTAATAGAAGACGAAGGTGTTTTGATGACTGGTTTATCAGATCATAGTGGAATTTGGATCAAGATAAAAGGAAATTCTGATTATGTAAGAATAGGTAAAGGTCGAACAAGAATAAATTAAGTGAAATGGGGAAGAGGAGGTAAAGACAATAAGATGCAATTATGTAGAAACCACGTTGGAATGAGGGAGTTTTATAAGGACTGGTCAGAATGGTGGCTAAGTTTTAAATAGAAGTATAAAAGATATTATGTGATATTGGAAAAAGAAAAGATTAATATGGATAAGATATATTATGAGAAGTTAAGTAATGAGGTTATTGACTGTATGGAGAGGATCGATGAAAGTTTTTTATGAAAGAGCAAGAGTTATATGAGATGAAAAAGAAAAGAATAGAGGTGTTATTGTATAAGCAAAGATATTTTTGCAAGGAAAAAAGAAATTGCACCATATCTAAGGAAACTAATCAAATAAAATGACAGTGTTATGACAGAATTAAAAGATTATGACAGTAATATATATATAATATGCAAGAAAAAAATCATAGAAATGGTACAAAAATATATCAAGAATTTATTTGAAGGACAAAAGATTAAAAATAGTAAACACTGGAAAGTATGTTCATTGTCTGCTAAAGACAATAAAGATTTAGAAAGAAGAATTAAAATAGAAGAACTAGATCAAGTTTTGAAGCTAGTTAATTTAGAATTGGATGTAGGACCAGATGGAATAGAATATAGGATCTGTAAGAACATGACACCTGATAAAAAAAGTGTTTACAAGAGTATTAAATGAATGGCTAGATAAAGATTTTATGTATAAAGAACCGTGTAATGGTATAATTAGATTCATATGGGAAAAAGCTGATAAACGAGACTTAGAGAACTGGAGAACAATAGTATTAAACAATATAGATTATAAAATTTTTATAAAATTTTCACAAAAAGGATGGGAGAAAAAGTAAGTAAAGTTGCAAAAGGACATGTATATTGTACAAAAGGGAGACGATCCAGGATTTATTATTGATAATCAGCGACGTAGTAGATGGTACATTGTACTGGAATGTAAATGCAAAACTAAAGGTAGGAGATTTAAGTAGAGCACTTGATTCAATTCATCATTTGGTGTTATGGGAGATATTTGAAGCTTATAAAATAAGTGAAAAGATAAAAAATGTTTGTATTACAACTTATAGCTATAATATAGCTAAAGTATTAGTAAACAGATGGCTTACTGAAAATATACAGCTTGAGAATGGGATTAGAAAATGTTGTCTGTTCAGTGGCATATTATTTGCATTAGAGATGAATGTGATATCAATACACATGAACAAAGAGATGGAATTGATGAGTTATATTTCAAAAGAGGGGATAAAGTTGCCAATTCTGCTGACCTATGCAGATGATATTATTATTATTGCTAAGGATAAAATAAGTATGTGTAGTGTGATAGGTTTTTCAATAAATAAATAAATACAAAAGTCAGGGATTAGGATATGAGGAGTTGATTTGAGGGATTAATTTTAATATGAGAATGGTTAAAATTCTTGGAATAAGGTTTGGAAAGCAAGACATTATAGATACTGTATGGAAAGAAACATTAGAGGAAATGAAAACTATGTGTTTTTTGGAAATCATTTAGATTGTTGTTTTGTAAAAAGGCATATTTAGTTAACACTATTTTCATAACTAGATTTGCATATTCAGCAGCGTCTTTTAGTTTGCCATTGATTTTAGAAAAAGAGGTGTATAATATTATTTTTTCTTTTATTTGGGGATCTAGGTTAAATCCAGTAAAACAGGGAATTTCATATGTTTATAAAGAAAAGGGAGGTTTAAGGTTAATAAATCTGATAGTTTATAGTGTATCTTTAAATTTGTATAGAGTAATGAAGTGTTTAAAGCACAATGGTGATTCTACTTTAATATGAATATTAAATTTAAAGTATAAAATTGAATGGTTAAGGTTTTTTTAGTTTAATTCAAGAATTATCAGGATAAAATTATGTTGTGGAAGACAAGTTAAAAAACAGAAAAGGGGTAAAAAGTGTGGTAGAATAATATTATGGACATATATTTTCAAATCTATCCACAGAAAGGGTTACAAAAAGAAAAATAGAGTGTTATACAAGCAAGAATAGTAAGATATAATATAGTAATATAAATGTTAGTATACCAAGATATTTTGTGGAGACTGATGATACAAAAATTGCCAGTAAAGGTGACTATGCCTTACAGAACAAGAAAGATATTAAAAGAATAAACATAGAAATTATGATAAGGGAATTGATAGAAAAATGTTTTGTATTATATGGATAATACGGAATTAAAGGGGAAAAGAAGTTATATTTAATGAAAAGTGGGATTTGGCTATGATGTTAAAAAATAAGGTTTTGGTTGTGAAAGTTAGATTGGTGGGCAGAAAGAAACAAGTGATTATTGTGTTTGATTCTTTTGGAAAATGTAAAAAAAAATGTATATAGTGTATATATATTTGTGCAGGTGTAAATAACCATGTAAATTCTAACAGAGGACCCCTACCTATTTTTGCATACAGGGAAGCGTTACATGGTGACACTTTCTGATTTCTATTCTGGATGGGAAGGCAGCTCAGAGAAACAGGGAGAAAATGGATGATGAGAAGAGTGAAGACATGTACAGCAATATGAGAGGTGAATCCCTTAAAAATGAGGATGTTATGGCAGTGGCAGTGTCAGAAGTAAGGGTTGAGAAGAGGAAGGCAGGTGAGTCTGTGGACAAAGGTGAAAGATAAATCTTATGCATATTTAGTGAAATCAGGAGCTGAGAAAAAGAAGGAAAAAGCAATAGATGTAACAAATGAGACTTTCCTATGCATCTTAAAAAAAAGAAAGACACTGAACTAGTCAGATATAAGATATGGGATGAAGTAATTTCACCACTGGGAATTAAAAGAAGTTAGTAAAGAGCCTCTATACATATTAAAAAAGAGACACTATTTTTGATACTGGTCAAATAAAGAAAAATGTTTTTGAAGAATATGAGAAGAAGAAAATAATGTGCCATGGAATTTGTACATATTTTAAACAGGTCTACTTTGATTCACTGAAAACACATTTCACTGAATTTCAAAACACTCACACCAAATTGCTGAAAGCTCAAATCACTGAAAACTCATTTCACTGAATCACATTTCACTGAATGCAAGTACTTTTGGGCAAATAAAATGTATATGCCCTTCTTCCCCATTTTAGTGTGATCATGGAGTTATTATATATAGTTAGGAGAGTGTGGGGGCAACAACCCCCCACATTGGGGGTGTGGAAGGGCGTAGCCCCATCTACTTTTGGTTTTATATTGTTAGCTTTGAGTGAAATGAGATTCATAAATATAAAAGCTAAGTAGGTGGGGGCTATGCCCGGCACACTCCCCAATATGGGGCTGTGCTCTCCACAGAACCCTAACTATATATACTAACTCCAGGATTGTACTACAGTGGGGAAAAGTAAATATACATTTTATTTGCCCAACAGTACTTACATTCAGTGAAATGTGATTCAGTGAAATGAGTTTTCAGTGATTTGAGCTTTCAGCGATTTTTGAGGGTGACTTGAAATTCAGTGAAATGAGTTTTCAGTGAATCAAAGTAGACCCATTTAAAACACATTATAGAGAGACAAAGAAAAAACAGAAATATAATTTAGGATTGAAATAGATAAAGAGACTTTAAAAGGACATTTATTGAAGTTATATAAAAATGTATTGGATATGTCAAAAGCATGTGATAATAAGATTTATAGACTGGGGTGTTTAATTGTAATGTGACTATGAAAATGAAAGTATTGTGCATTTTCCAAGTGTTATAACTGCTGAAGAAAATAGTGGCATTTTAAAATATTGGGGTCAGATTAAAACATGCTTTTTGTGTGGTAAAATATTTATTTAATCAGATAATGATAAAGGAAGATGATTTTCATGTGGAAAAATAGGACATGATGCAAGGGATTGGGAAGTGAGATGTTACAAATGTAATAAAAAAGGGTCATTTGGGGGACTGTGAAGAAAAAGGGAAAATGATGGAAGCCGATTTTGCAGACGTATTAACATGGCAAGATCAAAAGGGTAAGGCTGGGCAAAAAGTATAGAAACAGTGGAAGCACAAATAGAAACTATGGTTAAAGAACAAGCTTTACAAAAAGTTAGTATGCAGAAAGAATTTAATAGAGGAAAAATGTAAGAAGAAGAATCAGGTTTGAGTGATAGTGATGATATTAAATGGAATTCAGTAAAGCAAAAAAGAAATTTGATTCACAAAAGAGTGTGGGAGAGGAAAAGGACAATTACAGAGGGATTTAAAAATGAAAAAAAAGAAAGGGAAAGGCTGAAAATATATTATTTAAGGTAAAGTTATGTGTAAAGTCTTAGCACTAAATTTGAATAGTTTTAAGAATTTAAAAAAAAGAATAGTGATTTTGCAGTGTAAAACACAAGAAAGTCATGTCATTATATTAGAAGACATTAGATTGTTGTCTGAAATAGAAAGATATAAAACCAAAATGTGGTGGGGGAAAATGTTATATGGAATGTTGTGGGGGAAGACTTTTTGGGAATACTTATATACAGATACAATTAAAGTGTTAGATGTTATGTTTGTTGTAATCAGTAGAATTACTGTTATTAATGTAAGATGGCTGGACCATGTTATTAGAATTATTGCAATATATGCATATGTAACAAAAAAGTAGAGAGAAGAGATGTTTAGAAATATAATTGAATATGCAACAGTAATATAGAGATTATTATACCAGGGGATTTTAATTGTAACTTAAGACAGAAAAAGAAGGCATATGATGTAAAATTAGGACAAGACATTATAAAATATGAAGTTAAAACTTCGGAGTTTAAAGACATGGATATATAGAAGAGGAGATAAAAGAACCAAAATCGATATTTTTTTATTGCCAGAAAGTTTAGTAACAGTAAAACAAGGAGTGTTAATGACAGGATTTTCAGACAATAGGGCTATTTGGATTTTGATAAAAGGAAATGCTGAGTAAGGGAAAGGTTTAAAATAGAGAACAGGGTGAAATGGGATGACATAAGGAGAAAATATGTTTTGAGATTATGGCAAGACCATGTAGAGATGAGAGAATTTTACAAAGATTGGTCAGGATGGTGATTAGACTTCAAACTGAAATACAAAAAGTGCTATGTGACATGGGAGAAAGAGAAAATATATATGGGAAAAATAAAGCATAACTTAAGTAACAATGCAATTGCTTGTCTAGAGAAAATTATGAAAATTTCTTTATTAAGGAACAGGATTTATATGAGTTGAATAAAAAAAATAGAATATTGTATAAACAAAGATATTTTCTGCAAGGATAGAAAGAAGAAATTGTAATATATTTATGTAAAATAATTAAAGAAAATATTAGTGTAATGGGAGAAAGGAATGATTCATCAGGTAAAATACATAATAAACAGGAGGAGATTATGACTATAGTAAAAGAACATATTAGGACATTATTTGAAGAGCAGAGAACAACCATGTGGAAGAAATGGAAGGTAGTGGATTTTTTGACAAGGAGAATAAGGACTGACTAAAAGAAATAAAAATAGAAGAATTAGAACAGGTGTTAAATGTAATGAATTTAGATTTGGTAGCAAGACCGCATGGAATAGAATATAAGATGTATAAAAATTTGACTGTAGAACAAAAATGGTTTATATAGGTATTAAACGAATGGTTGAATAAAGGTTTTATGTATAAAGAGTTAGGTAGGTGTATTAGATTTATATGGAAAAAGGTGAGAAGACAGAAATACAGAATTGGAGACTCATTGTATTAAATAACACTGATTATAAGCTTTTTTGAGAAAATTTTACAAAAAAATATGAAGAGAAAGTGAGTAAAGTTGTAAATAAATATGTGTTTGGTATAAAAGGTAAAGGGGTTCAAGATTTATAATTAATAATTAAAGAATTAGTAGAGGATATAGTACTTAGAAATGTTCTAGTGAAAGTAATGGTAGGCAATTTAAGGAAAACTTTTGATTCTATTCATCATCCTGGATTATAGGATATATTTGAAATTTATAATATAAACAAAACAATTAAAACTGTTTATACTTCAGCATATAAATATAATTATATGTAGCACAATCCCAGCAATCACCTCCAAAAGTCCTCACCACTAAAGCACAATAGCAGGAACAACGTCAAAGAACCAAAGATGAGGACCACCACGATTATGCAGCAAAAACAGTTCTTCTTTATTTGGTATAAAACAAGAGAGATGAGCGCTTTCACGTACAAACAGTACGCTTCTTCAGATCTATTCTCTTAAGGCTAACATAGAGCTTATATAGTGCATTAAATTGGTATGATTACTATGCCTATAAATCAATTAAACAATTAGCATCCTGATTCATTTCCTAAGACACAAGACAGCTGTTGCTCTACATAGTAACTGTTACTAGCAAGCAAACTCAAAAGCACTTGTCATTTCTACGAAGAGAAGCATTTTGTATGTGTATCTAACAAGCTCACTCTAAAACATTTTAAAAACATTTAACAACAAGTTACAATAATGAACATCATTCATATGTTTAAACATATTTATATATGTACGAAAACAATATCTGAAAATATGAAAAAATATATATAATGACGAAACCTATATAAATATGTAAAAACTAATGACCTGAAGACTCTATTCATTCAAGATTTTAATATTCAACCCAGAGAAACTCAGTTGCTATAATATAATGCCCTGACTTAAAAGAGGTATATACTGTGGAAACATTATATATAGTGTGGTGTGTCATCAAAAAACAGCTCTTTTACTACTAGAGAAACATATATTGCTGTGAATCGTATAGCTAATAGACTAAAAAACTAAAAAACTAAAACGTGGTACTGCTTGTATTAAGCTAAAACTGCAGCTTTACCTAATTAATCTTGGTGTGTACTTGTTTTGAAACCGTAACCACAAGCATATACAACATGCGCGAGCAAACTTTATGATGAAACGGAAAACACTCTGTGGCTTATCGATGTCCATCAAGAAACAAGAATATAGAAAACATAAATAAAAAATATATAAATAAATAACTATAGAGGCAAGGTCCTAAGGGACCATATAGGTGTAGCTGTTACAACCGTCAACTACAATATTTCCTTTTCATCCTAGCGCAATTCAGATGGTAGACACTATTATGTTTTCATTTATAGTGTTGTCTACTACTAATGTATGAATGTCCATAGATTGTCTATAATATAAACGTGCAAATAGCATTTCATGTTTCAAAATAGGCTCAAGTTAAAAAATATATATAGAATCTGTTTATATAAACATAATATAGTGAAGATTATGGTAAATGGATGGTTAAGTGAAGCTATACAGTTAGAGAAGGGTATTAAACAAGGTTGTTCACTGAGTCGAACATTATTTGTATTAGTAATGAATGTAATATCTACATATATGAATAGAGAGATTCAAAGGGTTATATTTCCAATGAGAGGATAAAGATGCCTATTTTGTTAAGTTATGCAGATAATATTATTGTTATTACAAAAGATGGAACAGGTATGAATACAGTGAAAAAACAAATGGAAAAGATTATTCAGGTAATAGGTTTTGTATTGAACAAAGATAAAAGTCAAGGTTTGGGATTTGAAGGGAGGATTGGTGGAATTAAATTCAATATGACAAACATTACAATTCTTGGAATCAATTTTGGAAAACAAGAAATTATGGAAACAATATGGAAAGAGGAAAATAGAGGAAATGAAATGTGTGTGTTTTGGAAGTCTTTTAGGCTTTTGTTCAATAAAAAAGTTCATTTAATTAATTTCATATTATTATCCAAAATTACTTATTTATCAGTTTCCAGTGTTCCTTTGATGTTAGAGATAGAAACATATAATATATTCTCTTTCATTTGGGTATCGAGTTTAAACCCACTGAAAAGAGGAGTTCTATATGAGAATAAAGAGAATGTGGGATTGGGGCTAATAAATCCTATACTATACACTGATTCATTAAATTTATATAGAGTAATGAGATGTTTAAAGGATAATCAGGTTTCTCTATTAATGAAAACATTAAGTTTGAAGTATAAAACAGAATGGCTAACTTTGTTTTCAGTTAAAAAAAGTTTTTGTTGTAATAAAGACATGGAGAATTATCAAGATCAGATTACCTTTTGGAAATCAAATGTGAAAGTGATTGAAAATGAAAGAAAAGAATGGTACAATAGGATTGTAGAGAAGTATTATAGGATATGTCCATGGAAGGATTTAAATATAGAAAAAAAATACTATCAAGGCTAGAATGAAAATATGTAAGGGAACTATAGAGTATCAAGATTTTCTATGGAGGCTGACTATACAAAAAGTATCAATAAATGTGAATATGCCTTACAGAAGTAGAAAAGATAGAGCCTGTTTGCATTGTGGTGATTTTGAAACCAGTGGATGTTTTTCTAGAATATAAAAGAGATAAAATGTTATGGAAAAATATTTTAGATAAAAAATATGTGAAAGGATGTAAAGAACTGAGTAATTTAAATACAGATATGATTGACTTTGGTAATTACAGAAACAAACATAAAAAAGAGGTTGAAAGAATTGATAAAAATATTTTGTATATTATGGTTAATTTAGAAGCAGAGTAAAGAAGTCATCTTTAATGAAAAAAATAGGATTTGGCCTTAATATTAAAAAAGAAGGATACTGTTTTGGTTGTGGAAATTGGAGTGGGGGTCAAAAAATAATAACTAAGTGTTGTATGAATGCAATAAATTAAATTTTGAAGGAAGATGTGGTGCATGTTTTGTAAATATAGCATATAATGAAAAATATGTATATATAATGTAAATAAGTAAGAATGTAAATAAATATTATTGTTTTTAATAAAGGACCCATAATCTATGGAGCTCATAGATGGTGCCACAGGGCTCCTACAGCAACAAGGAAGAGGCCTGAGGGAAACAACATGGAGAAGAAAAAATTTGGAAATGGAAAGTGAAAATTTGGATAAAAAAATGTTAGATATGGAGCTTCAAAATATAAACAAGGATTCCTGTGTAGTAGATCCTACAAATGAGCAATGTTTACCTGTCTCTATGGAGAAGGAAGTAAGTGAGTCTGTTAAAGTGGTGCAGATAAAATAACTGACATTAGGAGGACTTGCAGATGATGTATTGTTAAAAATAATTGAGCAGGATGATCCAGCTGACAGTTCTGCTGTTTCATGGAGTAAGATGGCAGATTATATTTTTGGAAGTGCTGAGGATTGTAATTTGGGAAAGGAACCAGGTAAAGTGGCAGCAGAGAATGAATGCAGCAGTAAAAATGTATGCAGCTGTGACAGAAATTTAAAGAGGAAAGCAACAATAAGGGGTCTGGTTTTGTGGCAGCAGATAATGGAGTAACTAAAACATATGCAGCAGTTACAGCAGGCTAGAAATGAGAACATTAGCACACTATAAGTAAAATTGCTTTTAAAAAGAAGAGAAGACCAACTGTGAGAATAGGAACAAAAAATTATACTGTAATAGGCATACATTATGTATGAGACAATTTAGTACCTGTTCTGGGTTTTAAAACTCAAAAAATTCAGTCTGTTATAAATATTGGGACAGAAACTTTTGTGACTTAACATGTGAAATTGATGGAATGATGATAAAATTGCTGGAACTTTGTAATAAAAAGATGAACATTTATCTTTGATACAATTATTAATTTTCTGGTTGTAACTTAAATGTTAAAAATGTTACTTTGCAGTTTAGAACTAATGAAATGGAAGAAGATTATATTAAAAAAATGCATGTAGGGGTTTTGTGAAATTGTTGATAATATCATGAAAGTTAGAAATGTGAAAAACATATGGAAAAAAGGGTGGTGGTTAAAAATTGTTTTGAAATGTGAAACACTTGCCAAGTGTTATTTTTATGACTGATCATATGAGGGACATTAAGAAATGCTGGCCAGACTAAATCATGTTTCTTTTGATGGGACATTGTTCATTTAATTAATGATTCCAATATGGTACAATGTAACGGGTTGATATCAGATTATTGAAAGCTGACAATATGAAAGCACAAAACTTCGAACTTGCAACTTCAAAATCTGACAACATTGAATGTGAAAAAAAAAAACACTAAACAACCAAAACAACACAAAAACCACACTATGCAAGGGGGGCAAGACCCGCGGCACCCCCCACACCCCCCGCTATTTAAATATACCATCTTCGAGATCACACTACAGTCCAGTAAAGGAAAATCTTCCCTTCCCATACTCTATGGCAATCTCTGCTTTAAGTTTTAATGTTTTCCATTTTCGAGATTGCAAGTTCGAAGTTTTGAGCTTCGAACTTGTCAGCTTTCGATATTGTGATATACACCCCAATGTAACTATAGTGGGGAGAAAGAATGTACTGCAATACAGTGTGTGCAGAATGCAGGTTGTGTAAAAAAAAAAAAAGGACACCTTTGGAGAGATGGTCCAGAACAAACAGTAAACAATGAAAAAAGGAGGAGAAAGGGAAGAAAATATACAGAAGGAAGGAGAAAAAGAGGCTGAGGGAGAGAGTGAAACAACATAATCAGGAAGGACAAAAAGAGGCTGTGGAGAAGGTGAACCAGGTAAAAAAAGAATCTGTAGAAGAAGAAAATATATAGAGGGGAAAATGAGAATAGAGTGAATACAGGAAGAAAGGTCAGGAGAAGGGACTGATACTAATAATTTCTTAAAGTTATAGCAAGTGAAAATTTTGATTCCAAGAATCAAAGATTATTTGTATATAAACCCAGGAAACATATTAAACTGGGGAAAGAGTTAAACTAAAGAAACAAAAATTTAAAGAAGCAGTTTTACAGTACTTTCAGTAAATGTGAACAGAATTATTAACACTGTAATAAGAATAGGTATACTGGAATGGTGTGCTGAACATGATGTAGGTGTTATTCTGTTAGAGGATATAAGATTCCTGACAAGTGAAGAAAGACTGCAAACAGAAAAATTGTGGGTTAGAAATATAATATGGAACATTGGAAGTGAGCATTATTCTGGAGTTGCTATGTTGTATAACAAAACAGAGAAAATATTAGAGGTAACATTGATAAGGATGGAAAGGTTAGCTGCTGTGGATATGAAGTGGAGAGAACATGTTTACAGAATTATAACATTATAAGCATATATAATTAGTAAGGACAGAGATAATCTGTTTCATCAAATATTACACTATGTGGTGGTTAACATGAAAAATATAATTACAGGAGACTTTAACTATGATTTAAGGGGAAAATTTAAAAAAGAAAGAGAAAGATATTAAAAAATAGAGAAAGTGATAAAATGTATGAAATTAACTGTGTGGAAAAAAGTCAATGGACTTATAGAAGGGGCACTTGGACCTGAAATTGATTATTTTGTATTATCTGAAGGTTTGAGGTAGCAGATGATGGCACAGTAAAGGCTAGTTTTTCAGACCATTTAGTAATATGGATGGAGGTGATGGAAGAAAGGGGGTATTTTAAAACAGGAAAATTAATAAAAATAATAAATTAGAAATTTATGGGATGAATTTGGAGAGTAGGAAGCATTGCAGTTATGGCAGTATCATATAACTGTGAAGAACTTCTTTGAAAACTGGTCACTATAAAACTGGTCTGAATGGTGGATTACATTTATGAAAAATTATTAAAAGTTGTTTTTTTTCAGTGGCAGGATGATTTTAGAAAAGGAAGAGAAAGTAAGGCATGGAAAGATGCATAGAAATATATTGGAGAATTTAGAGATGAATATGAGAGTATTATGATATAGAAAAGGAAATATACAAAAGAAATTGAGAAAACATTAAGACTGCTGTTTACAGAGAGATATTATTTACAAAAGAGAAGAGAGGAGATAGTAAAGGAGGATAACAAGAGAAATTAAAAATGTAAAAGGAGATGTAAAAAGAGCACAAGAGCAAGTTATGAGTATGGTAGTATAGCATGTAGAAAATATATATAATAGTAGAAAAAAGGAAAATAAGATACATTGAAAATTTAAAAAAAATCCCACACTGAATTATGAAAGAATATAAAAAATAAATTACTATTAGTGAATTGTGTTAAGTACTTAGGAAAGTAAATGTTGATTCAGTATAAGGCCCAGATGGAATAAGGTACGAAATGTGTAAGAAGGTAATTGACTCACAAAGCGAGTATTTTGTAAGTGTACTGAATGAATGATTGAAAGAAGGGGTTGTTTATGAAGAGTTATATAGTGTAACATTAAAAATTATGTGGAAGAAAGATGAAAAAATAAAAAGTTGGACAGTTATCACATTAAATAATGCAGATTATACTTTTTTAAGAGAACAATAAGAGGAAAATGGAAGGAAGGATCAAGCATATTACGGAAGAAAGCGCACATTGTTTAAAAGAAAGGTTTGAGAAAACATGGATGATATAAGTAAAAGGGAAGTTGAGAAACTTATGGCAGGTGATGTTATTAAGGCATTCAATACAGTAGGACATAATGCTTTGTGGGATTTTATGGAAAAGTATGAAATAGGTAATATAACTAGGAGAGTGTGTATGTCAGCATATAAAAATAATAGAACAAGAGTGTTAGAGAATGGGTGTGTTAGTAAAGAAATATGCAGGAATTGTGGTAAAAGACAAGGATGTCCCTTGAGTCAAAAATTCTTTGCATTAGTAATGAATGTGATAGTGAGTGAAGTAGCTTAGAAAATGAAAGATGCTAGATATGCAAGAGAAAGGAATTAATGATTCCGGTAGTTTTGACATATGAAGATGATATAATTGTGGTTGCTAAGAATAAAATATGGATGAGGGAGTGTTGGTTTGGCTGAATGGATATTTAATGGAAATGGGAATGGCCTTGAATAAAGATAAAAATAAAGGTTTGGCTGATCATGTGAAAATTGGAGGGGAACATTTTTCTTTGTTAGGGATAAAATATGAAAAATTATGTTGTTATGAGGTAATGGGAGAGTTTGGCAAAAGAAATGAAAGCAATATGTTTATGTAGAGGACTTATAGACTAGCATTCAAGAAAAAAGGTTTATCTAGTGAATTAAGTTTTAGAGAGAATAGAATATATGTCAACTATTTATATGAATCCAGAAAAACTTGAAAAAGAAATTGTGCAATTAATGGTTTCTTTCTTATGGGGGTTCAAGATGAAAGAGGTGTGTTGTATATGACTGAAGATGAAGGAGAATTGGGGTTATTAAATTCAAGTGTTTATTCTTATTCTTTAAATTTGCATAGAGGATCAAAGTAGGTAAATGAAGAAATGAAAAAAATGATAAATTGATTGTGAAAATGTTTAAACATACGTACAAAAAAGTTTGGGAGAGGATGAGAATAAGAAAAAGAGATAAAGATTATATAAATGAAAACATTAAAAATTAACAAGAAAAATACTAACATGGAAAATGAAAACAGATCATATAAAGAAAAATCGAATGATGTGGAATAATAATATGAGGAAACAATGTTATTATGTAAACCGATGGGAAAATACATTAAAAGAAGTGATAAAAGCCAAGAGGTGTACTAGCATTGTAGAGTATCAGGATTTCCCGTGAAGACTTGTATAAGTCACTGGTAAAGGGCAATATGCTATATAAAAAGAAAGTTGAAAGTGTGTTTATTTTGTGGGCAGGAAAAGGCAACAGAACATGTTTTTAACTAGAAAAGAATGGTCAAACACTCACAAAAGTGTGAAGTTTTTTGTGAATATTAATGATGCAAGCAATATCAAATTGAATATGATTATGTATGGATGTTATAAAATCAAGAAGAAATACTATGTGAGAAGGGTAGATTAGAATTTATTTTATGTAATATGGGTTATTCTGAAATGAATGATTGAATGAAATGCTGTTTAATGGAAAAATGGATTTTGGCTGATGTATTGCAAAAAATTAGATTATGGCTGTGAAGAAGTGATGCTTAATCATGGAAGAATAATAATGATAATGGCATATAGGAATGTGTAGATATGTACATGTAAATATGTGAATAATGTTTCATTTATGTTGTGTTAATTAAAGGATCCCCTACTCTTTTCAGTAGGTGCTGTGGGATCTTTTATATCCTCCTGAGCTACCAATTCAAACAGACATGACCTTGGTTTAACATCTCATCTGAAGAGTGACATAGACAGGAGTTCAGCACCCTCATCGTATTGCACTGCAGTCACACTGTAACCCAGATGAAACACTAGCAAGCATTTTGCATAATCATACATATAAATAACCCTTGATGTATAACTCCACTACAAACTCTCTCAGTGGAAGGGTGAAATCTGCAGGAAGACTTGAAATACGTCAGAGGCAGAGGATACCAGTTAAACCATAGTATCCCTGCTTCTGCTATATCACTGATCTTACATACGTCTCCTTTTCAAAAAAAATTTTGAAAAGTATTCATCTCTGAAGCTCTAATTACTAGATTTCAGTCTTACAGTTTCCACACTACACAATGAAAAGAAAGAGTAGCATTGTGCTTTAAAATAGTAAGCTTACCCATTAGCCAATATCTACCACTAATATCTGAGTTCCTTATAATCATGGCCCACCATTAGCAAAACATATCATCTGCAAAACAAACACATAACTAAGCAGATTATATGTAAATTATCAGTAGCTGAACACTGCTTTTGCAGATGCAACTGCAAATATAGATCAATGTGGCTTCTGTCATTCTCTTCAGTAAAACATCAAAAGGATGACAAGTGACTCAGTTTTATTAATGGCCATGCCAAAGCATTTCCTAATTATTATATGGCCTATAATTACATTAAGCAGCTTTCAGACATCTCTTATTAGCTAGCACCTAGGATGACATCTAGTCCCCTTGCACCTTTTATTTTTATTTCCTTTACTCTGGCAGAAAAACCCTCCTAGTCAGAGACAGAAATTTGAATCTGTAGAGATATGACAAATATATCTCTAAGATATATAATAATTAAAGCAGAGTGGGTACATGCATTTTTACAATGTAAAAAAATCTTGAAAATTTTTGGAAAGATATTTGCAATTTTCATATGAGTTTGTGAACAGATAGTTGTATCACCTCTGAGTCTGCCATGTTACTGAATGTTCTTTTTCTTTTAGTTATTAATAGTAATACCAATAATAACCTTAAAATGTTTAGAAATTACTTGCTATAGCCAGGAACATGATAACAAAGAAATGTAAATCAAATGAAGTTACTTTATTTGAAAAATTGCTGCTATGGTATGTAAGAATGAAAATTATGTAATGATAATTTGTTTATATAATAAACTTAAAACTATTTCCTGCCAGAATAATTTAGAATTGCTGATGGCAAAATGTTTAACAATAGATAAATATTTATAGTTATTAAGAGAAAATCAACTGTTTGAAGATATGTTTATTATATTCATCCTTTCTGTGTAAAATATTGTATATATGTTAAAACTAATAAACACATTAAAAACAATATTAGAAAATGAAAATGTAAGTCAATTGTCTTTGAAGTATCGAATATTGTAAGAGAGAAAAAATAACTGGAAGTGGGATGTTTAGAAAACTGGAGCAGCAAGCTACATGGACATAAACAGACCCCTGGATTCACTATCCTTCTGTGCAGGACTAGCTTAGTCCTGCACGGAAGTGGATGTTTAGGAGCAGGAAAGCAGCGTGCCATGCATATCAATGAAGGCCCACTGCCTGAGCTCCTAAACAGACACGAAGCATGTACGAGTGCAGGGGGCGTGTCTGAGAGCAGAGCTCTCAGAATATACACGCCCCTGCAATCAAGAACAGCAGTTTGGGAATAAGAATGAGCGAGACCGCTCATAGGTGTTCACATACCCCCAGCAACATCCCCCCAAGTTTACAAGAGAAAATTTAAAATGTTAAATATAAAGACTTTTTTTTTCTGAAACAGATTAAATTTAACCATAGGTGTGCAGGTTTGCTCATCGCTTAGCTATGGTTAATGCAGATTAAATGGCACAAGAGGATAAAAAGCAAGATATATGCAAATGAAGCAATAGTGTAGTGGGCAGAGCATTCACCTTACGAGCAGACATTCCCGATTCGAGTCCCACTCCAGTACATTCCATTTTCCATGTCAGATCACTTTATGACCAATTATTTGTTGCATAACGTAGTAAATAACATATATTTGTGAAATAGAGTATTGCATTAAATGCAGATGTGAGGTGTCATTGTCATAATGTTGTAAATTCCACAGATAATCACAAGTGCCCCATACAGTATATGTACACAGGAATCAGGGATACAAATGGAAGGTAAAATGTGTAATGAATGATAAATCCATACAGTTTCCAAATCCACCACCTTTACAAGAACCATTTGATATTACTGTCTAAATTAGTGCAGTGGTAAGTGGGAGTAAGCAATAGTAAGCATATTTAAGGAGTAGTAAGTGGGAGTAAGCATATTTAAGCAGTAGTAAGTGAGTTTAAGCCCATTTGTCTGGGGGCAAGCAATGCGAACACAGGGGTAGCAATATTGAAGCTAACTCTTTGTAAGCATATTTAGGTTAGCATTGCTTACCCTCCCGCAAACCCATGCAAAGCTGCTTACAATTGCTTAAAAGTGCCTTAATCACTCTGTACACAACAGCCGCTGTCCTTACCAGAAACAAAATAAACAGCATTTGCAGGTCTTGAACCCAGGACCCTGTATACTACAGTCACAGTAGTTAACCACTAAGCCATCACAGCAGTACTTAAGACTGAGGAATCGCCAAACTGATCCTCACTATAGGAAAATCAAACTGAACATGTGAAAGGAATCTATATACAGTTTTATGTTGTATAAATATGTGAACTGGAGTACTGCAGTAAGCCCAGATGTGAAGTGTCATTGTAATAAAGTGTTGAAATCCCCTAATAAACACAAGGACCCCGTGCAGTGTACGTACACATGAATCATGGATACCAAACACATATATAACATGTAATGAATAAGAAATCAATGCCAAAAAGCAAATATAATGCAAATTAATCATTAAGCAATGCTAAGCATTGCACAGCCCAGCTTAGTAGGTGTAAGCAATGTGTAGGCCAGCTAACTCAGTCTGCCCATTGGTATACCCCTTTAAGCAATGCCAACCTTAGGCAAGCAGGTTTGCCCATAGCTTAGCATGTTCAAAACCATCCAATAATGGCAAAGTATGGGAAACCGGCTCTATTTAAATCCAACAGGTGGGAATACATTGCATAACTGCTTGCAGCTCCCTCCTGTAGGCACTATGTCTGGTATGGGAGAGGGTGTGCACTTTTGGTTGCAGTGCTGGCGCATCCAGGAGTCCAGAGTCATGACAGGACTCCTTGTGAAAGACCATGATCAGAGATTGCTGCAGGGCCAGTACCAGGGTTCCCAATACAAAGCGGAAGCCTGGGACTGTCTCACCCGTGACCTCACCAGTGCCACTGGCATACCCTGAACTGGTGAGCAGGTCAGGCATCACTATGCCGACCTGAAGCAGAGAAAGGGGGATCTCTTGGATCAGTGGATCCAAGAGGCTAGGAGGACAGGAGATGTCCCAGCTGTGTGTAAGTATCAGTCCACTACCTGTTTAATAATTGCCAGCTCATGTATATTATGGATAGGTATGGCTAAATATTCCTCTTATATCTTTCACAGTGGCAGATGAGTGGGCTGTGAACCAGGAAGCCCATGCCTGTAGACTGCAGGGATGCGACGCGAGGTAAGTTAGTAATACACTTGCATGTACTGTCATAGGAAATAAATCTAAATGTAGTAGTAAGTTAATTGCCTGTATAAAACCTGTATTGTTTAAGGCATGCACTGCATACACGAAAGAATATGGCAGGAAGAGTCTCATATAGGTTGTATGTAAATAAAAGCATAATAGCCGGACAATAAAGGTCTAACTGCTGGACTACATGTGTTTACTCTGGTATCATATGGTAATGTAGAGTTGCAATCACTTACTAGTACTGTTGTATTAAGCACTGTTACCCACACTGTGCTACGTGAATAAAATGTGTAGGAATGTCTGTATATGACTGTTGTAATCCCACGAGGTTATATAGTAGAAATGAAAGAGACTTAGAAAACAGTGAAAAGACAGACAGCAAAATCCCAATAACACACTCAACTACAACATAAATTGTTGTATTTTTTGCACACACAGCCATGGTTCGAATCATGGGAGTGGTTGTAGGCTGTATGCAGAATCATACCCCACAAATGCACAGATATGTCCAGAATGTCCAGTAAATAGGCCCATATCTGCTGCCTGTTACCCTGTCCCCCTGGTAAATCAGTGGGATGATCCCAGACATTTAGGCAGCAAACAATACATACAACTGATTGTCAGACATCTATAAGAACAAACCTGTAACTCTAGCAACTACCCAAAATGTTATGAGAGTAATTAGCCAAGTATGTTCCATCTCCACCTCCATGTTGTCAAGCTGTGACCAGAGTGTGTACAGTAACAGAGTGAGGTGTATGTGCATAATATTAATGTGGAATCTGGAAATTTGTATGGCAATATTCAGGTAGTGCTAACAAACATTGCTCCCACAGGTCTGTCAGATACAAACACTGTGCCTAGAAATAAAAGATTGATAACCTGTACTGGTGCTGTTTACTCTGGTATTGTATGGCATTGTTAGTGTTGCAGTTGCTCTGAATAATAAGGTATTACTCATCACTGTCACCCACACTGTACTACATAATATAACTGTCTAGGACATCCTGTATAAGAGTGTTGTAATTACAAGGTCAGAATGTAAAACCACAGGAGAATTATAGACATAAATCAGACAAGAGTTACATAATAATATCTATATAGCATACTCAACTGTGACAGACAGTGTTTTATTTTTAGCAGACACAACCATGGTTCAAATCCTGGGAGTGGTAGTAAGCTGTATGCAGAATCATACCCCACAACTGTACAGATATATCCAGAATGTCCAGTAAATTGGCCCATATCTGCTGCCGTCACCCTGTCCCCCTGGCAAATCAGTGGGATGATCCCAGACATTTAGGCAGCAAACAAGACATATAACTGATTGTCAGACATCTATAAGAACAAACCTGTCACTGTAGTAACTCACCAAAATGTTATAAGAGTAATTAGCCAAGTATGTCCCATCTCCACCCCCATGTTGTCAAGCTGTGACCAGAGTGTGTACAGTAACAGAGTGAGACATATGTGCATAACACTAATGTGGAATCTAGTAATTTATGTGGCAACATTCAGGTAGTGCTAACAAACATTGCTCCCACGGGTCTATCAGATATGAACATTGTGCCTAGAAATAAAAGATTGATATCCTGTACTGGTACTGTTTACTCTGGTATTGTATGGCATTGTTATTGTTGCAGTTACTCTGAATAATAAGGTATTACTCATCACTGTCACCCACACCGTACTACATAATATACCTGTCTAGGAAATCCTGTATAAGAGTGTTGTAATTACAAGGTCAGAATGTAAAACCACAGGAGAATTATAGAAAGAAATCAGACAAGAGATACACAGCAATATCTATATAGCACACTCAACTGTGATGGACAGTGTTATATTTTTGGCAGACACAGCCATGGGTCGAATCCTGGTAGTGGTAGTTACACTGTATGCAGAATCATACCCCACAACTGTACAGATATGTCCAAAATGTCCAGTAAATCGGCCCATATCTACTACCATCACCCTGTCCCCCTGGCAAATCAGTGGGATGATCCCAGATGTTTAGGCAGCAATCAAGACATACAACTGATTGTCAGACATCTATAAGAACAAACCTGTCACTCTAGTAACTCCCTAAAATGTTATGAGGGCAATTAGCCAAGTATGTCCCATCTCCACCCCCATGTCGTCAATCTGTGATCAGAGTGTGTACAGTAACAGAGTGAAATGTATGTGCATAATACTAATGTGGAATCTGGTAATTTGTGTGGCAACATTCAGGTAGTGCTAATAAACACTGCTCCCACAGGTCTGTCAGATACAAACACTGTGCCTAGAAATAAAAGATTGATATGCTGTACTGGTACTGTTTACTCTGGTATTGTATGGCATTGTTAGTGTTGCAGTTGCTCTGAATAATAAGGTATTACTCATCACTGTCACCCACACTATACTACATAATAAAACTGTCTAGGAAATCCTGTATAAGAGTGTTGTAATTACAAGGTCAGAATGTAAAACCACAGGAGAATTATAGACAGAAATCAGGCAAGAGATACACAGCAATATCTATAAAGCACACTCAACTGTGATGGACAGTGTTTTATTTTTAGCAGGCACAGCCATGGTTTGAATCCTGGGAGTGGTAGTAAGCTCTATGCAGAATCATTCCCCACAAGTGTACAGAATTGTCCAGAATGTCCAGTTAATCGGCCCATATCTGTCAGCTGTTACCCTGTCCCCCTGGCATATCAGTGTGCTAATCTCTCTGACATGTAGGCAGCATTTCATGTCATATAACTGACTGTCAGACCTGGACATATTTGGAAAATGTCAATGAAAACAAAACCTGTCATTGTACAATACACTAAAGGTTTGAGAGGGCAGTAGTCAAAATATGTCCCGGTTCACCTGCATGTGGTGAAGACATGCCCAGAGTATGCGCAATAAGAGATGGACAGGTATGTGCATAACATCAACCTGGAATCTGGGAATATGTGTAGAAACAGTTAAGTACTGTTAACAAACAATACCTCCACAGGTACACCAGGTAAGAGGTGTATACTGCAGGTAAAACTCAGTTCCTGTATTTAGTTGTCGACATCCATACCACTGTCCAAACTAAGGTGATAGGGTAATGTACTAATACCTGTAAGGTACAGATCACAACACTGACTAGGAAAGTAATGCGAACTACAGGAATGTACTAGTTGTTAATTGACATCTTTCTCCTCCCCCACCATATCTGCAACGATTAACTAAATACAGAACTCAATCGGTATGTGCTGCATTAAATCTACTGTTTAGGACATATGTCCTATTGATTGATAATTATTTAAATTTGTTTCTATGCATGTGCCATGTTGAAATACTCCCACATTGGTGACATGCTGCCATCAATGTACCTGCATGCGGTTCTAATGACCGCTGTGGTTCCATATATGCATGTGTTCTGTTTGCTATACAGCTGTTCCATATCTGGTGTTTGTGTTAATGGGAATATCTATGCATGCTGTTAAACCTAAACCTGGAATGTGCTGACTATTACTAACTTACATATGTTGATAAAATTTAAACACCATAATACGTTTGGGAAGGCCGGTCCCGGAAGACCCACCAGTCCCACCTCAGCTGGCCATGGCACCGGGCACCAGCACATCTGGAGCCCAAATTAGGACCTCCTTGTCCATTGGTCCTGCACCACCTTTGGGTCTAACTGCCTCAGGGGATGGGGCTCCTCCCCCTTGGGAGCGGGCGCAAAAAGGAACCTGTCACCCATCACCAGGTCTGGGTCCTGCTACATAGTGAGTTACACAGGGAGTTCGGAGATCTGCTAGGCCAGCTTGAGGGCCATGTGTCACAACTAGAGGGTTGGCCTGGCCCTCCTACTCAGCTCCCAGCACAGCCACCTTTGGGGCTGTGAAGGTGCAGTGGTGTCTGCCCATGGGTGGGGACCTCAGTCCCACTGTTTCCACTAGGGTGCTCATGGGCTTCCGATTTCCAAACACCCCTCCCCATCAAGGTGTTTACCCCCCACATGTTTCATATACCACCCCTGTATGCATCTTGTTTGTCTTGTCTGTTAACCTCTTGAACTGAAATAAAATACCTCTCCGTTTGAAACAAACGATCCTTTATTGTGAACCAACAAATGGAAATGCACGACAAGTTAATCACTCCTTAGTAGAAAAATCCAAAGAAAAAACAAAAAGTAAATCAAGCGCTTTCACCCGTTCCTATGACGGGCTTTTTCAAGATGAACTACCAAAAGTTCTTTATGTGCTTAAATACAGTGTTAATAAAACAATTAGTCAATTGAAGGAATTGTAACAATCAAATTAAGTCATTTGTAAAACTAAACTTCATTTCTGCTTAAAGAAGAATCACATTAATAGATATAAGATTCCAATACGTTTTCGTCAAGAAGTTATTTAAAATGCTTTCATCATATTGAATTCTGTTTTCTGTTATTTTTACGTATGAATAATTCATATCATATGTAAAACTATGTACAAACCAACATCTATCTTTTCAGTTACTGTAAAGGCTTATCTGCGCTTGCATCTGCTTTTGTATAAGGTTTTCTTGTATAAGCAACTCCGCTGCCATGCTGTTCACAGCGGACGTATTTGAGCCGAAAAAAATGAATAATAAATGTTGTGTTAATCAAGGAACAATTAATCTTTCATTTACAATTTCTTTGTGTTATTTCGGATTATACCAAATACTCTGTAAATAAACTGAGTACACTCATTTCTACGGTTACAGTATGCATTGCCTTGTACACTTGACATAAAACCATCTAAATGCTTGTTTGTACCTGCTGAAGCCATAACAAGAATAGAAAATGTTTATAAATATTAATATATTAAACTAATGGTTATTAATCCTTTAAATTTTAATCACTAAATTTTAATAAAAATAAGTTGAAGTCTTAAATTAAAAATTTTTGTGAAATTGAACAATTTATTATTCATCTTGCCAGGAAGAAGGTTATTCAATTCCAGTGTATATAATTATTGCTTCAGTGCTACAGTGTTATTTTGGCAGTAAGCAACTAAGAACACACTTTTTTATTCAATTTATATATTGATTTTTTAGATGAGGTTCTACTAATTTTAACGTGATAGTGTATGTTTATTAAGGGGGCTAAAGTTTTTTAACCAATATGCCCAGATGCATTTAAAGACAAAGATTTCTGTACTACAAGTTTTTAGTAACCATGATTACACTCTCACAATGGATTTGATTGTATTTATTATATTTTATTTTATTTATTTTTTAAAAACTACTGACTTATTCCTAATTAATTTCAAATAAAACAACAATTAATTGATAACATATTTTTATGGTAGATAATATCTATAATTAACATCTATAATGTTCATGGTGATTCTTAGTATAAGTTAATTTTTGATATATTTATTAGGTAATTAATAGATATTTAATATTTATTAATTATAGTGTATGTAATATAATAATAACATTGACTTACGTATTTATATATTTTATTATATTTAATTGATATTTTAGAATTAATTGTTCAAGTATTTATTGATTTCTTAGTGTAAAGGTTGCTTACTGCCAAAACAACACTGTAGCACTGAAGCAATAATTATACACACTGGAATTGAATAACCTTCTTCCTGGCAAGATGAATAATAAATTGTTCAATTTCACAAAAATTTTTAATTTAAGACTTCAACTTATTTTTATTAAAATTTAGTGATTAAAATTTAAAGGATTAATAACCATTAGTTTAATATATTAATATTTATAAACATTTTCTATTCTTGTTATGGCTTCAGCAGGTACAAACAAGCATTTAGATGGTTTTGCGATCGCGTGTACAAGGCAATGCATACTGTAACCGTAGAAATGAGTGTACTCAGTTTATTTACAGAGTATTTGGTATAATCCGAAATAACACAAAGAAATTGTAAATGAAAGATTAATTGTTCCTTGATTAACACAACATTTATTATTCATTTTTTTCGGTTCAAATACGTCCGCTGTGAACAGCATGGCAGCGGAGTTGCTTACACAAGAAAACCTTTTATAAAAGCAGATGCAAGCACAGATAAGCCTTTACAGTAACTGAAAAGATAGATGTTGGTTTGTACATAGTTTTACATATGATATGAATTATTCATACGTAAAAATAACAGAAAATAGAATTCAATATGATGAAAGCATTTTAAATAACTTCTTGACGAAAACGTATTGGAATCTTATATCTATTAATGTGATTCTTCTTTAAGCAGAAATGAAGTTTAGTTTTACAAATGACTTAATTTGATTGTTACAATTCCTTCAATTGACTAATTGTTTTATTAACAGTGTATTTAAGCACATAAAGAACTTTTGGTAGTTCATCTTGAAAAAGCCCATCATAGGAACGGGTGAAAGCGCTTGATTTACTTTTTGTTTTTTCTTTGGATTTTTCTACTAAGGAGTGATTAACTTGTCGTGCATTTCCATTTGTTGGTTCACAATAAAGGATCGTTTGTTTCAAACGGAGAGGTATTTTATTTCAGTTCAAGAGTTTAAAAGAAGAAGTTCATTGGGCTTTGGTGCTTCTGCAAATACTTTTTTGTTGCTTATTGGGACCTAGTTCGTGTTTTAGTGTTTGTTGTCTGTTAACCTACCAAACCTACCTCCCCAACTATACCTACTATCCCTCCCCAACATCCCACTCTCACCTGAAAAAAAAAAGGGAAATCTGTTCCCAAAAAAAATCTCACCCCATACATAGCTGTCCATTTCACACATGGGTCCACTGGACACATGTAATCTGGTCTAATTGGCTTAACAAAATATTATTGTTGTATTCACCCCTCTCTCAGGGGTATGAGTGCCCAAATCTATCTCCAAATTCAGTGCATATGCACAGCTGTTGCTGTAGAAGAAATGGGCATACACCTTTCCTGCACATCCCTAGCTATTTCCCCTACTGTCTTTCCCTCTTTGTGCCCCTTTTTTATCACTTTCCTATCAACTCTTTTTCATTTCTTTTAAAGAAATTAGCTGGGGGTAAGTGGGAGTAAGCACTTTTAAGCAGCAGTAAGCTGGTTTAAGCCTGTTTGCATGGGGTAAGCAATGCCTATACAGATTAAGTGATTGAGGAGCTAAATCAGTATAAGAAACTGTAACCGGAAGTTAGCATTGCTTACCTCCACGCAAACCCCTGTAAACCTGCTTACAACTGCTTAAAAGTGCCTTAATTACTCTGTATCCAATGGCCCTTGTTCTGCTTAGCAACAAAATAAACAGCCTCTGCAAGGCTCAAACCCAGTACACTGCACACCATAGCCACAGTGATTTACCACTAAGCCATGTCAGATATACATAACCCTGATGTTTTCACAAACATATCATCCAGCACAGTCATTCAACAGTACAGGAAATGTATTGAAACATGTAGATGTATGTGTGTGTGTGTGTGTGTATATATAGTTATGTCTAAATAGATATATAATATCTATCTATATGCACATATATATATATATATATATATATATATATATATATATATATATATATATCTATATATATATATATCTATATCTATATATATATATATATATATATATATATATATATATATATATATATATATATATATATATCAAGGACACATGCTCGACTAGCATATGTCCGAATCACAAAACATTGAACACACATACACAAAATCGCTTAACATCAAAAAGCACTTCCGTGTATGTATAGTTCAAAAAAAAAAATCTACGTTTCTGCAGCAGGGCTTTGCCTCCCTGCACCCCCCACACCCCATCTACATTATTATTCTCACTCCGAGATCGCCCTACAGTGGAGAAAGGAAATTTTCCCTTACCCGCACTGTAGTCCGATCTACGAAACAGGCACACATACACGGAAGCTCTTGTCGATGTTAAGTGCTTTCATGTATGTGTGTTCAATGTTTTGTGATTCGGCCATATGCTAGTCAAGCATGTGTCCGGATCCCATATACATACATATAGATATATATATATATATATATATATATATATATATATATATATGTATATATATATGTATATATTTATTTATTTTATTTTATTTTACATTTGTTGACCGGGCTAGTCTAGCTGGATATATGTCCATTTTCAGTAGAGGCCCAGGGAGATAAACTCCAATCAGTTCAGATGAAGTTCACATATACAGCAGTACATATTTAAATTGCAAAAAAGAATTTTTTTTTTGAGGTGGTCACACATTTATAAAGTATAATAAAAAATGAAAATATCTAACTAGGCTTAGTACAATTACTAATAAAGTTACAATTTAATGTTCAAAAGATTAATAGCTAAAAAGTAGAGTATAAATGTAGATAAAAGGAAGATAAAAAAGAAGGTAATATGATGTAGCAGTTGAGTAATACATCTAGTAGTACAATATGCCACCTTTTGAGAATACCGTAATAAGTAAGAAAATTATGGAGAGGTAGAATAGAGGCTGTTAAGATGAAATTGTTGTGGAGATGAGAAGGTAAAGTTGCATCAAGTAACAAGAGCATGTTATGCATACATCTATAGATATATATGTCTACATATATATGTCTATATATATATATATATATATATATATATATATATATATATATATATATATATATATATATATATATATATATATATATATATATATATAGCATATATATTTATATATGTATATACAGCTATATATCTATAGATATAAAAGAGAACATAAGAAATACATATATGACCACAGGCACCATTAATGGGGGTGAGGGGGCCCAAGCTAAATACGTCTTGTACGTATTGATATTACCCCCCCCCCCACACAGCCAAATAGGTCTGCCCTGCAATACACTACCAACTGTTGCAAGTCCAATAACCAGGACCCGACACAACATGGGCACAAGACGTTAACAGTAATCCATCCCACCTGTATGATGTCAGGCTGGTTTCAATAACATATCATGCAGTACAGTCTGGCTACTATAGGGAATGTACAATGTGGAAGCAATAAACGTTCCTAAGATACATACACACACACACACTTACACACACACACACACACACACACACACACACACACACACACACACACACACACACACACACACACACACACATATGCAGATACACATATATATATATTATACATATTGATATATGTGTAACTACACATACACACACATAGATATGTATAGGAAGATATATATATTTAGAGGGTGCACACAATACGGAACAGCCAATATTCCTACAGTTGCCACCTTATCAAAGGGACAGTGTATGAGTCACCCATACAAAAGACAATTGTTGCCTGAAACATATACCCACAGAGAGGTCAAAGGATATAACACCACACACAGGTTTGCATACATGAGAAAGGTTTATTTGTGTACTATTACAGTTGTATATGCCATGTCATATAGCTGTTTAGACTTTGAAATACATACAATCAGATTAATGCAACTTTCAAACAGATCATTTAATACAGTAATCCAAAAGCATAACATATGTTACTGTCCAGGCCAAGTAAAGACAGACTGGGCCACAGGATAACAATCAATCAACAGTAAGTAATGGAGATGTATAGTCCAGCACCCTCTAACTATACTCTGTATGCAATCCCTAGGGGGAAACAACTTCAGCTGACACAATGGGATGTATCTGTTACATAACAAGGCATAACTGAAACCATCACAATCACACTGACAAACAAAACAGTCTGTATGGCAGGAAGCAGTAGGCCAGCATTTTCCCAAGGTGAAATGCATGGTAATGTAATCCATATACTTTAATGCAGCTTACCCCTGATACCCCCACATGTTGTAACAGCACAGGTTATTTATGGTGCATCTCCCATAGACTGACTTACAGGGGCATATACCACTATTACACACACTGACCTCTGGACTGCAGAATGGCACACATATATTGTGCAGATGAAGCCCACACATATATGGACCCAACACCACAATATGTGTGGGGGCCACAACAGCAGTGGAATGATGGCAGGAATGACAGCATGACATAATCACAGGCCACTACATAACAACCCCTGACTGCATGTTATATGGACAAAGCCTGGTATGTAGGTGGAGGACAGAGTCCGGATCACAGGCCCATATGTGAAATAGTATTGTCATACTCTGAGTAAGTTGCTGGTGTTACAGGATAGTCTGCAACATACCCTTAGTCAGGAATATGAAGTCAGAAACATAAATGGATGTAGCCATGTACTGATAGCACTCACACACACAGCCAGTGATATATCTGACACAAGACCTGTGTGGTGGACGGACAAAACATAACAGGCACACCTCTGGTCATCAAGTGGATAGGCCCACAGTTGAGAACTATGCAGACAGACTGCATTCCACGTTAAACTAGTATGTACACACAAACCCCGTAACACTGGTGCTATACAATGCAAACAACACTACTCTCACTTTGTCTGTAGTTCTGGAACCTCATACACAATGTAGCTGGCCTGAGTCTGCAAGTTCTCTTGTAAGAGGTATTGCTACCTGCTGTCTGTAACACTGCTGACCACACACAGGAAGGATGTCCACCATACAGGAAAGGTAAAGGGACCACGCCCACATGATGTAGGGATTTATAGTAGTGGATTGCCTTGACAGTGGTAATTGGAAGTACTACACAGCATGCTGTATGCAGGTAGCAAGTGGAAGACACTGATTGGTGCAGAGGCCATCACCTGATCATGTGCATCAATTACAAAAGCCATGCTGCAATCAATTCCAAGCAGCTCAATCCATTTACTGGAGAGAGAGAGAGAGAAAGAGAGTGAAACTGAAACTGAAACAGAAACAAACAAATAAACCTAGAAAGAAAGCAGGCTAACACCAAAACAAAGGAGATAAAAAAATACTCCTACAAGGAAACTATCCAGAACAGACCTTATTCCCGCACCAGGTATGTGAAGCATATATGCATGTAATTGACTGTAGTACTTGGTCCATAATAATGGGATAGATGATCTGGAATGATTTATATGTGCCATCAGTGTGTTGTTGTAATGCTTTTCAGCTGAACAACTGCCATGGACAATAGAGTCTGTCCCTGTGGATAGTGAGCCATGCCCGTCAACTGTGTAGAGCAGCACTGACTGACAAGATGTAAGCCATCATAGTGTGGGTTGTGTAATGGAAAGCATGTATATTACTGTGGACAATTGCTGGTGGTGGAAATAATGCCATAATGATGAACACGTGGGTTCCAGAGCCCATCACTTGCAGGACACTCAGGTTAACATGTAATGTAGCATGCTGAAATGCCATAGGTGTGTAATAGGCTTACCTGCAATTTGGCCCTATATATACCCCCCTAATGTTAGGCTGTGTCCATATGTGGCACCTGTCTGTGTTGTAGCAAGGCATAACAGTGCAGTTGTGCAGGAAGGAGAGTTAGAGATTGTGGACCTGATGTCTGAATGTACCCCGTATATATATATATATATATATATATATATATATATATATATATATATATATATGTATGTATATGTATATGTATATATATATATATATATATATATATATATATATATATATATATATATATATATACACACACACACATACATACATACATACAAATGTTTCAAGCATGGGCATTAAAGCCCTTCTAGCTTGCCAATATGCCAGAACACTTGTTCCCATAATAAATGTCCAGGCTCTTCTTAAAAATATCTAAACTAGTACTTGCTTTAAAGTAATTTGGTAGTCTGTTCCAAGCATCAGCTACTCTGTCAGAGAACCAGTTAGTACACTTCTCATTCCTATAGAATCTTCTACGTAGGTTCTCTGATGATTCTCTAGTACTTTTTGATAACCCCAAACATTCCCAGAGGTAGTTGTCCCTAAATGCCTTATATACCTGAATAAGATCTCCTCTTAAATATCTGTAAGAGACACTGTACAAGTTCAGATATTTTAGTCTTTCATAATAACTTAGATTTTCACATCCATGGATGCCCTTAGTATATTTCCGCTGTACTCTTTCCAGTTTATTTATGCTTGTTTTCCTATAGGATTTCCATATTGTTATTCAATACTCAAGTTTGGGTCTAATATAACTAACAATTACTTCATTATGTTTGATTTCTTAGACTTTATAAATCTTTTTATACAACCTATAGTTCTAGAACTATCATTAGCAAATTGATCGATATGATTAGAACAACGCATAGCTGAATCTACCAATATACCCAGGTCCTTAAATGAGTCTACAGTTTCAATCACTGTGTGCTGTATTAAATATTCACCTTTCAGTTTATGTCTCCCAAATCTCATATGCTTAGTTTTTGATGTATTTATCAACATATTATTGTACTGTTCCCAAATGGTAAATTTAGTCAAATTATTTTGCAGACATGCCTTATCTGTAACACATAATCAGTTTACCCAATTTCAGGTTGTCAGCATATAGACTGTAGAACACCTCAGATGAAAAAGTAAGGTCTGAAAGATACAATCTAAACAAGTAAGGGCCTAGCACATAGCCCTGTGGGACACCTTGACTGTAACCAAGGATTTCAGCTGTCCAGTTGGTGTGTGATACTGGCCATGTCCTATTTGTAAGCCATTCAGCTATCCATCTTATCAACAGTACATCAATACCTAGTTGTACTAATTTATTGATCAGTGTTTTGTGCATAACCTTGTCAAATGCTGAAGTTAAATCTATATAAATCACATCACAGCACGGTTTTTCACTCATAGCTGTTATTATATTGTTATAGAACATCATATATACAACATAAATATATATATACACACACACACACACACACACACACACACACACACACACACACACACACACACACACACACACACACACATATATATATATATATATATATATATATATATATATATATATCTACATATATACAAACACACACACATATATATATCAATACACCCCCTATATTTCCATCTCGGTGCTGCATGCTACCTGTGAGGGAACATCACACATAGCAATACACACAGATATATACAGCTGTAACTGTGTGCATCATGGATAGTCATGTCACATGTGAACCCCTTGTTGGCACCACATTGCCCTTGTCTGTGAAGTTGGGAATAGGAATTTGGGGAACGATAGCAGGTATGTTTGTGGAGGTGGTTTGGGTTGGTAGATATAGAGGACAGCCTACAGGGGTAGTATATGGCACATGTGGTGGGTAAACACCCTGGATGGTGGGTGTGGTCTGCGATGTGGAAGCCCCATGAGCCCCCCATATGGAAACAATAGGAACAAGGCCCCCACCCATTGCTAGTCTCAACAGCAGCTTCATGGCCCTGAAGGTGCCTAGCCTGAAGTCTGAGCAGGAGGAGCATGTGCACCCTGTGATTGTGTACTGAGGCCCTCAAGGTGCTGTAGCACATCTCACAAGTCTCTGTGGAGCCCCCTATGCAACAGACCCTGGACCTGACCTCAGGTGATAGGATCATGTGTGTACATGCCCCCAGGGGTGGGGAACACCACCCCCTGAGGTGGTTACACCTGAAGGTAGTGCTGGACCAGTAGATGAGGAGGCCCCAAGGTGGGTCTCACATGTGATGTGGCCTGGTAACATGGCCAGATGAGGTGGGAGAGGTAGTTCTGCTGTCAACTATTCCCTAAACATGCTATTGTGTCACTGTTATAGAACATATGTGAGTAGTAATAGTCCACACAATACAAGAACATGTCCGTAAGCATGCATAGATATCCCCAATAACACATAACGACAGATGTGCAACAATCACATAGCAAGCAGACCACATAGATATATGAAACCATAGTGGCCCTGACAATGGCATGCAGGTGAAATAGTCCATAACAGGCCAGCAATGATAGTGTCCCCACAGGGAACATGGCTCCAAACACATAGCACAAAGTGTGGCACAATACAATATATGCCCCAAAGTTAGGTAAGCTGTAGCCATACCTATTGAGTTGTATGAACAGTTTGTTGTTGCAGATATGGTAGGGGGACACAGAGATGTGTATTAAGAACTATGGTAACCTTGCTGTATGAGGTGCTCAGACCTGTTTCCATCTTTATGTCTTTCAGGCAAGATGTTCCATGGCCTGTTACCGGTGTATTCAGTGGAAGAAAATAAGATCATTCTTAACCACCTGATACAGCACCAGGTGCTCTTCAGCAGGACAGCCCATGAGCAGCAGGAGCGGACCACCCTGAAGAATGATCTAGTCCACAGGGTCAATGATGTTGGGCTGCATAACCACAGTTATGAGCAGGTCTGGCATCATTGTAGCAACCTGCTTCACAATGCCAGTTGGCGTGCTGTTGCAGACTGGGGGAATAACCTTGCAACAGGGGGTTATGCCATCCATCCTCCCCGACACGTGTTCAGGAGCTCCTCACCAGCCTCATGGCACCTTCCCGCCCGCACACGCAACAACTGGCATAGACCATAGTGGAGGTGGGTACTACCCACACACTGGCTGAGGAGTGTGCAGGTAAGGCCACAGGGCACATCAGTAGAACACTGTTGCATATGCATCTGCATTTGTACAGGTAGATTGTGCATATGTGAGATGTCATATATATAGTCTGTTGCTGTGTAGTAGTAATAAACAGATGTGCATAAGCTGTAGTATTGTGGACTTGTCCTGTTGATGTACTGTAATGCTGCACCCACCCTGTAGCAATGCCACAGCTGTGGTCACTGACATCACATCTCTCACACACTTATGTAGGTCCTTCTGGTATAACACCAAGGCAGCAGCCTGTAGCTGGTGAGTATGGTTTATGTTCATGCTTGCCAATATACCGGTCATGTAATGGCTATGGTATATTCAATGCACACATCTAACACACCTACCCATAATGCATACTGTACATATTTATGTATTGTTGCTGTTAACTGCACTGCATCACAGTGGTGACCATGATGGGGTATCTGAAGGGTAGGTCAGACATCTGCAAGATAACTAACATCCTGCCACTGTAAAATGTGTCCACAGGGATGAACATAATGGTGAGACACATGGCCTACAGTAGGGACATGTGTGAAACATCATCCCTATACAGTGCTACAACAGTGTATATACCAGTATTAATGGCAGCTGTTACAGATCCACACTATGGGATATTATAATACTGTGGTCCACAACCCTTAACACCTGCAATGTGGTCCCAGCATGAGCACTGAGTGTGTAATATGGAATCATAGGTTAGGGCAGTAAATATGGGGAATACATAACTTTCACAAACACTGGAAGCATATGTGTGCACACACTCCAGAGAAAATATAGTGGAGGCAGCTGTTGAGGTACTGCCTACATGCATTTGGCATGGAAATGCACCTTTCAGCAAGTACACATCCCCAATGTCACACTACATATTGGTCTGCTGTCCAAGACATTTGGCCATCAAATGTGCACACTTACCTGCAACAGAGACAGGCGTGGCTTATACACATCTTACATGACATGGCGTGGACCCCATACCCAACAGGTAGCACCCATGAGCTGCACATGTAGCCATACCTCACCATTGCATAAGGCATGGCAAACAGTGCAGACAGTCATGTATGTGGCAAGGATGTATGAATCAGGAATAATGTAGGAAATAAGAAGATGGCCACCCAAGACAAATGATGTCACATGCATTAAACTGGTCATGCAGGCTGCCCAATAACATGCCACAACACTGAGGGGGTAGCAGGAATGTCCAGCAAGTACTGGCTGTGCCGTACATGTGTCAGCAATTACCTGGACTCTGCAAGCATGTGGCCTATGGGTTAGGGTAATCAGATGTGACAGTTGTACCACAGGAAACATCAGCCAGGCCTCTCTACAGGTAGTGTATGCATAACAGAAGAGGCCCCAACAGTCATGCATTGCAATGTGTACTAGTGTACCATGACCACGTTGGAAACCTACAGACAGTATCATGTAAGATACAGGTGCTGCACAACCAACGCCTCACCTCACCTCACCTCAGGCCCATCATACCAATCTGTACTGTGCCGGTGCCAGTGTACATCTGTATGTTTGCCAGTCTTTAGCTGTGACTAGGCTGTTACATGTGGTATTTAGTGTTTGGGACACTGCAAGCTGACACATGTGTAGGCCATAGTTGTCAAGCATCTGCAAAAAAGGCTGAAGGTTGGGGAGGGTGTGTCAGCAGCAGGGATCCTAAGGATGCTACGAATGGCTGTATCTGCACACAGTCAGGTTCAGGAACTGTGGCAGATGTAACCCTGACTCCACAGCAACAGTGACAGCAGTGTGTGAACTGCAAGGGATGTGCACATGAGTTGACCTTGCAATCATGCAGAGTTGGGGACATGTGTAGGGCAGACTAACCATATACTAGCAAATGCAGATGGCCCATGCTAGTATACCCCTGCCAGGAATAGTGACTGCTGTAGTACACATAACAATAGGTGCAACAAACCGTCATGATAAGGGCGTGCACACACATGCACCCATGAAGTGTATGCATTGTGGTCAGCATCTGCACACCTAACACATTTGTTAGACACTGCATGTGAATGTACAGGACATATGTCACATATCAGGCTCATGTAATGTTAATATATGCAGTGATGTGGTCCCATGGCATATGAAGGAAGAGTGCGTCATATCAATAAGGGTGTGTATACTCCCCATATCCACGGTAAGGTTTGACCATTGTCAGTGCAATAGTATCGTATTGGTCATATATGCACCACTGTTGTTGTGATCTGTAAACCAGACATCAGGCATTCACAAAAGACATCTGTCCACATATCATCCCAGGTATGTGTAGGACAAACAAATAGGGGCTGTGAGCATTAGAGCAGACATAAATGACACAGTAATACACATTCAGCAATGGTTTGCACACCTGTGACGTATGGTGCACAGTACATGGCAGGGTGCAGAACATGTGCACAGCAATACTGTGTACATGGGTGTAGTGTTTTCCATGGGAAGTGGCGTCACCTACTAACACAGCCATGCATCACACACATGTATACTGTTGCTAGCATGGATTGACTATAGCTGCACTGCATACTGTTGAGTACCATATGTTATGCATGTTGACAGATGGGTAATGGGAGGACTGTGTGTACTATCTTTATGCAACCTCACCTGTAGGTGTGTGTGTGTGTGTGTGTGTGTGTGTGTGTGTGTGTGTGTGTGTGTGTGTGTGTGTGGGTAGGAGGTTCATTTAGACTGTAAGTGCAATCTGGTGGAGTGGAGGGGGGTTGATTTATTTATTTATTATTTTTATTTTATTTATTTTACATTTGTTGACCGGGCTAGTCTAACTGGATATATGTCCATTTTCAGTAGAGGCCCAGGGAGAAAAGCTCCAAACATGAATAGTGACAATGATAAACATATGTAAAAAAGACATTTAAAATCACATAAAGTGAAAACAATGGTAAAAAGAAATTATAATACTCAGGTTATAAACTCTGAAAATATTACTGTAAAAATTATACTAAAAAAACAAAATTATTAGAGTAAAGAAAACAATTATACTAAATACAATAGTGGGTACGAGTACAACCCAATAAAGAGAGAGAAAGGGTTTTATGTTATATAAAATTACTAAGAAGAAAAGAGTAGCACCTAGATTAGGTGACATTGGATAGAGGAGTAGGGAAAGGTGTTAGAGAAGGAAGGGGGAAAGATACCAGTCTGGGTTAGCACGTTGGCAAAGCCAATGAGTTTTAAGATGTTCTTTGAGGTGTTTTTTAAATAGAGGAGTAGACGCTAAGATTGATAGTTCAGAAGGAAGTTGATTCCAGTTTTTACCTGCTGTGTTAGAGAAAAGTGAGTCACCAGCTTTGTTGTTGGATTTAGTTGTGGAAACTAGGAGTTTATTAGCAGAGCGTAGTGTAGCAAGATTTTTATATGGTGTAATCAGATTAGAAAGGATATGGGTGTTGTTAGGGTGGTATAGGATCTTTTGAGTGATAAGTAATTGTTGACAGAGTATATGGTTTTCCAGTTCTAGCCATCCAAGTTGTTTGAGGTTGAGTCAGTGGTGAGTTTTGAAGGGGGAGCATGTAATGAATCTAGCTATGCTATTATAACAGGTGACAAGTTTGGAGATGTTATTTTTTTGATAGGTTAGTATATATAGCAGAGGCATAGAAAAGGGTAGAAATGAGGTGGGTTTGTGCAATCATTTTCCTGGCAGTAGGGGTAAGGAAGGGTTTAATTCTATAGAGGGTACCAAGTTTTTTGTTAATGGACTTTATGGTGGTGTTGATGTGGTCATCAAAATTGAGACGATTATCAATTGTAACTCCTAGTAGGCGGGTTGTAGAGTCTGGGGTTATGTTGGTAGCATTGTTAGAGGTTACAGAGAAGGATGGAGTGGGTGATTTATGAGTAGGGGTAAAAAGGAGTAGTTTTGTTTTTTGGGGATTTAGTAGGAGACAGTGTTGCATAAACCAGTTTTCAACATTATGAAGAACAGTTTGGGTGAGGGTCTGGAGAGAGTCTATGTTCTTGTCTGAACAAATTAAGGTGGAATCGTCTGCATATTGAATGCAGGTGGCTTGAGGAATATTTATGAGTAGATCATTAATAAATAAGGAAAACAGAAGGGGACCTAAGATAGAGCCTTGGGGTACCCCAATATTAACAGGAAGTAGTGAAGACAGATTGTTATCCCAAAGGACTGCTTGCTGTCTATTATTCAGATAAGACGTAAACCATTGTAATGCTTGTAGTTCAAGAGGAAGGATCTTTAGTTTGTCTAAAAGTAAGTTATGGTTAACCATATCAAAGGCTTTTGACAGGTCAATGAATAGTGCAGAGGAAAAGGAGTTATTGTTGCGATTTTTATTTATATAGTCTGTGAAAGATAGTAGGGCAGTTGTAGTGCTATGGAATGGTCTGAAACCATGTTGGCAGTTGGCTAATTGGTTATTTTGTAGTAGGTAGTTAAGTAGTTGTATGTGAATACATTTTTCCATAATCTTAGCTATTGGGGAGAGTAAGGCAATAGGGCAAAAGTTAGATAGTTCAGTAGAAGACCTTCCTTTATGTAGAGGGATGATGTGGGATACTTTCCATATGGATGGAATTTTGCCTTCTGAGATGGTTCTGTTAATAAGGATAGAGATGGGATAGTTTATAGCTTTTGCAGCAATTTGTAGGTATTCAGATGGGAGACGGTCAGCAGAAGGGGTACAAGGTTTCAGTTTTTTAAGTAGCTTACAGATGAGAGAGGTAGGTACAGGTTGTATTTGAAAGGTAGGTGACATAGTCTTGGAAGAATTTATTGGAGAAGCAGTAAAGGGAGGTAAAGAATTGGCTAGGGTTTGAATGGCTTCTGTAAAGTAAGTGTTAAAGTCATCAGGGATCTGGTTGGAGTTATTATGGTTAAAACCTACAGGGGCAGGGGTAGCAGAGTGAGCTGGACGAAGAAGTTTGTTAATCCCTGACCAAAATTTTTGTGGAGTTCATAGGTTCATAGGTTCATAGGTTCATACTAGGCTATCTGCCCTGGGGCAATTATAAGCCTAGCCCGATTCTGTATGGCTTATGCCACCCCTTGATTTGAGCATACTGTGCCCTTTTTAAGGTTTAGTTTACTGTGCCTCTGTCTAATAATGACACGGGAGTAATCCCTGGGACAAACCTACGATCCCCCATCCACTTATCGAGATTCTTCTTGAAGAGATTCAGTGAGGTGCTCTGCCTCACATGAACTGGAATTCTATTCCAGAGCGAAGGGAGCCTCTGGGTTATGAACCTGTCCCTCCAGCAAGTTCTATTTATTTCTGTGCTGAGGTTCAAGTCCCTCGAAGGTGTGGCTCTAAGGGATTTAGATTTACTGAGGTGGAGCATGTCCATTAATTCTGGATTTGACATAGCTTTGTATGTCAGGCACAGATCGCCTCAGTAGGCGGTATGCAACTGAGTAGAGCTGGAGTTTTTAACCGAGCAGCATATGGCATCTGTTTGAGACCCTTGATCCTCTTGGTGAGATACTTTTGGGGTCTTTCTAATTGCTGCAGGTGTCGGGTAAGGTACATCCCAAAAGGGGTATTGTATTCTATGATGGGCCTGATGAGGGATGAATAAAGGGGCACGATTACCTCTCTTGATCTAGATGTGAAACCCTTTGTGATGAGGTGGGCTATGTAGAAGGTCTTTCTAACCACTTTGGCAATGTGGTTTTCAAAGGAGAGATTGCTATCAACTTGGGTCCCCAGGTCCCTAATACCTTTCTCTGTACTTAATGGGTTTTCGCCTATGTGGTAATTTGTGGGCACATTGTTTTAGCCAAAGGGTATGACTATACATTTTTTGGCATTTAGCTTTAAACCATGGCGCTGGCACCAGTTATCTGTCTCTGTGAGACCTTTTTGAAGGATGTTTGTGTCAGCTGGAGAGTTGATTATGGTGCCCAGTTTGCAGTCATCTGCGAACTTGGTGAGCCATAGTCCTCCCACGTTTGCCTGTACCTCGGAAAAGTATATACCGAACAAGAGTGGTCCCAGGACAGAACCCTGTGGGATGCCACTTGTGACCGGTTTCGAGTCTGACATGGCTCCAGCAACTCTCACTCTGTGGGTTCTGTCTTTGAGCCAGTTTGCGACCCATCTTGTGACATAGGGGTTTATATTTAAGCTGGATAGCTTATCTATGATGCCCGAGTGGGGTATTGTGTCAAATGCCTTTGCAAGGTCCAGATAGGCTGTGTGGACTACCTTCCCTTTATCTATGGGTTTGGTGACTGTTTCAAAGAAGTCAACCAGGTTCAAAAGGCAGAGTTTGTTGACTGGTTTGTTGTAGGTGAAGGTAGAAGTCTTTTTTGTCTTTGAGAATATCTTTCTTGGTGGCATTTCTTAACTGCTTAAAGTGGAGTTGATCTGATGGACATTTGGTAGCTCTCCATTTAGCCCAAATTTTATTTCTAAGGAACATCTTTTGTCTAGTTTGTTTTGTGAGCCATGAGGCAGGTTTGGATCTTATTCTAGTAGAACGAAGAGGAGCATAGTAATCTAGGATTTGAAGAAATTTGGTGTTAAAATAGTTAACTGCTTTGTCTAGTTCAAGATGGGTTAGTGGTGACCAGTCACATGCTTGCAGTTCATTTAGGAAGCTATGTGGGTTAAAGAATATTTTTGAGCGGGAGGTTTTAAGATTATGAGTAGTTGTGATATGTACTTTTTGTCTAATAATGTAGGTAAGCATGTGGTCGCTGATATCATCGGGAAGGGTTCCTGGAGTATAAGTTTCAGGGTGGGTATTAATAAGGATCCAGTCAAGAATAGATTCCTTACTGGTGGGTTTGTGAATTCTAGTAGGAGTTGATATTAATTGTGAGAATCCAAAGAGATTTATGTGGTTAGTAGGGTTAGTGGAGCTGCAGGAGGACCAGTCGATGTTAAAGTCACCCAGTATAATGGTCTCCTGGGGTAGTTGGGTAGAAAAATAGCTAAACAAGTTTTCAAGAGTATTAGTATTGTTACCTGGGGGGAGATACATGCAGATTAGATAGATAGATTTGGTGTTATTGATTTGGAGTTTGGTAGTCAGGAGTTCGGCTTTGGTGTCAAATGAAGGATGCACATTGAAAGGGGAAATTTGGAGATTAGATTTATAGAGAATGGCTATACCACCACCTTTTTTGGTTATACGGTCATATCTAAGGATATTGTAGCCAGGAGGGCTAATTTCCTGGTCTAGTGTGGATTGTTTTAGCCAAGTATCTGTAAGACATAGGATATCAAATGAGTACACATCAAGGAGTGCATGCAGGTGGGAAATTTAGTTGTTGATACTTCTTACATTAAGGTGAGCTATCAGGAGGGAGTTAGGTGGTTTAGTTAATGAAGAAATCATAGGCACTGATAAGTTGTTAAAGTTATTGGTATACTCAGTATTGGGGCCTGGGTTTGGATGAATATCACCATCTAGGGGTGTTGCTGGGGATTTTTTAGGAATTTAAGGATTTTGAAGAAGTTATTAAATGTTTTTTTGGAGGTGAAGTAATTAAAATGAGATGTTCTATGGAATTTTGATAGTATATAGTTAGAAGTACTGGTTATATTAGAGTGGTTAAGGGAGTAAATATAGGAAGAAGGTAATGTTTGTTGTAAGTGATGGTTTTGTTCTGGTAGAGAAAGATTTTCAAAGAGGGTGAGTGAATAAGGTATGGTAAGAGAGGTTATTAAGGTAGTTAAGAGTAGTATGTTTTTGAAAATGGTTTTAAGTGAAGGGGCCATATTTATAGGAAGTTGCAAGTTAAGAATAGGTAGTGAAAGTGGAGAAATAGAGAAAAAGGAGAGAGTATTATGAGAGATAGATCTGGGTTAGAAATTATACAGAGAAGAAATTAGTGGCGAATGTTAAGGGGAGGATAAGGGAATTAGCTAGTGTAGTAAGAAGGTAGGACAGTTGGGGGTGTAATTTAATAGAGTTAATTAGTAACAATTGGGGGAGGAGGAGATGGGGGAGTGGTCTAGCGATGAGGAGGTTTGTGATAGGTTGGAAGAACAGAGGGGGAGTGGCAAGTTAAGTTTAAGTGTAGTGCTAATGGAGGTGGGTGGGAATTGGGGGTAGGGTAGGGGAGCGGAGTGAGCTCGCAGGGCGAACGGAGCGGGGCAGACCAAGGAAGGTAAAAGTAGTGAGAAAAGCAATCAGTAAGGTAGAAGGTAAGAGCAGGGGATGTTAGGTAAAAAGGCAGAGATTGTGAGTGAAAGGAAGTGGGAAAGAAATGAGCAGGAACCAGGGGGATAGGGGGCTAAAAGGACTAGGAGTGGAAGAGAGGAGGGCATGTTACAGGGTTAAAATAGACTATGGAAGAGGATAATAAGGAGAAAAGAGTTCCAGGAGTAGGACTTTTAAATTGAATGGCAAGAAGAGAAATTGAGTGAAATCAGAGGTGGTTAAAGACTGCCATCTAGTGGTCAAAGTCTGGAAGTACACAGTGAGGAGATCACAGATTCTGGTTATAAGTAAAGAAAAATAAAGGTATTGGAGAAGGAGAGCTATAAGGGGGTCACAGAATAGAGGGTGGGGGCTAGAAGAGTTAAGAGCCAGGAACAGTGGAGTTCAACAAGAGTAGGCAGGGGGGGTATGGCTGCTGGCAGATATGGCGTTTTAACTAGTATATGTAGAATGGACTAGTGTATACAAATATTGTATAACAAAAACAAAATTGAGTGTGACATACAATGTTAATTTAATTGGTGTTCAGTCCAGGGGTATTTTGATTACCCAGGTGAGGAAATACACAGGCAGGTTTAGGTAGGTGAATATTGCTGGTCTTTGTAGTCCAATAGGGCACAGTTGGGAGTGGGCAAAGTAAGTGTAGGGAGTATTCACAGAATGTTAATTTAATTGGTGTTCAGTCCAGGGGTATTTTGATTACCCAGGTGAGGAAATACATAGGCAGGTTTAGGTAGGTGAATATTGCTGGTTTTTGTAGTCCAATAGGGCACAGTTGGGAGTGGGCAAAGTAAGTGTAGGGAGTATTCACATCATGTTAATTTAATTGGTGTTCAGTCCAGGGGTATTTTGATTACCCAGGTGAGGAAATATACAGGCAGGTTTAGGTAGGTGAATATTGCTGGTCTTTGTAGTCCAATAGGGCACAGTTGGGAGTGGGCAAAGTAAGTGTAGGGAGTATTCACAGAATGTTAATTTAATTGGTGCTCAGTCCAAGGGTATTTTGATTACCCAGATGAGGAAATACACAGGCAGGTTAAGGTAGGTGAATATTGCTGGTCTTTGTAGTTCAATAGGGCACAGTTGGGAGTGGACAAAGTAAGTGTAGGAGTATTCACAGAATGTTAATTTAATTGGTGTTCAGTCCAGGGGTATTTTGATTACCCAGGTGAGGAAATACACAGGCAGGTTTAGGTAGGTGAATATTGCTGGTCTTTGTAGTCCAATAGGGCACAGTTGGGAGTGGGCAAAGTAAGTGTAGTATTCACAGACTGAAAATCAGATTTAGATGCCAGTGATCGCTCAGCAGCCACGCACGGAGATGGGGATTAAAGATTGCATCTAGGATGTGTGTGTGCATGTGTGGATTTGTGTGGGTGTCCATGTATGTACGTGTGATTGTGGGGTTGTTCATACGGCACTACTTCCCTTTGGAATCGTGTAGTACATGGACATGGACTGATCCATGAGACACCAGGAATACTTGTCTGATATGTAATCACAGGACAGCTGATAGCATAATAAGGCCTGTAGCCTGGAACTTGCATTGGGAAGGAAACTAGACACCAGGTATACCCTTAAAATTGCAATCAGCAGAAAGGTGAATGACTACCCATGTATGCAGCACTACAGATGCATTGGAGAATTACTAGACAACACCAGGGAGTGTATCCATATATTACTGTTGTCCACATGATAAGTTGATTGAGCAGCAGATCTGGCATGTACTGAGCAAGAGTTACGTATGACACTCCAGTGCGTGACATTATGGAGTGAACATATGGGGGCCATGCTCATGAAGTCCAGACATACCCAGGGTGAACACTGGATGACAGCAGTGAGGCCTTGTAAAATCTACTCCACTCAAGTCAAGGAGGTAATGGAGTAACAGGTCTTGTGTTCTGATTACTTGTCTAGGCATTTAGAGGAGTGATAATTTAATGAGTGGTATTAATGAGTGTATGTTACCAAGTGTGATGGAGGATGGGGAACTTACGTGAATAAATGTGGGAATGTCTGTAAACTCAGGGACAGGCAGGTATTATGGTGGGATTTCTGTATGTGTGTGTGTGTGTGTGTGTGTGTGTGTGTGTGTGTGTGTGTGTCTGTGTGTGTCTGTGTGTCTGTGTGTGTGTGTGTGTGTGTGTGTGTGTGTGTGTGTGTGTGTGTGTGTGTGTGTGTGTGTGAGTGTGTACCGTTATGCAATGCCGTACAGATCTTAAAGTGCATTTCTTGTTTTTCCCCACAGGTGGCGAGGTGGGTCAGGGTCTCTCCTGCATGCAATCTGATGTTGGTGTCCATACAGATACCGAAGATGATGATAGGACTGTTGAGGCACAGGCAGGGTTGTCAGAGGCCAAAACTGTGCCATCGTGTGACATCCCCCTGTTAGCCACTCCAACCCCGCACACAGTTACAGTGCCTATACATACCCCATCACCAGTGGCCATAGCAGAGGAACAGTTGGTGGTTGGTGGCAGTGCACAGGAGAGTGTGTTTTCTATGCCTACTGTGACTGGTCACAGCAGGCATAATCTGATGTGCAGCAGGGCACCACATAGGCAGATGTACCAGAGTGCTCGTGGGAGGGCCACCGGTCATCATGACCCTGGCAGAAGTGCCACAACAGGTTCCACCAGGCGCATGTTTCAGACTGTCATGGGGGTGCAAGAACGTATGAAACTTTACACCAGACAGGGCCTGAGGCTGCAGAGGGCTGCTTTCTCATCTGTAAGTGACAACTTCTATGAACTGGCAGGTGCCCTCCGTGATTATACCGAGGTCATGGATAGATGATTGGGTGAGATGGTGGACCTCATCCACCGTGAACTGTCCATGCTCGAACATGTAGTGGGAGTGGGGTGACTGCCGCGTGGATGTAGGCCAGCAACACCAACAGCTGGCGGTCGACTTGGACGTGCTAGGACACCAAGATGCTCCTGTAGTGGCAGTACCAGCCCCAGCACTGCAGGGGTGGTGCTGTCTACTCCACAGCAGGCCATGTGCATGTGGCCCTGGCCAGTCCCAGGAGGGACTTGGTTCCAGCAGACATCTGTCATCATCAAGGGAGAGTAGCACATCTAGGCCTATACCTGGACATGCCCATGGTACCCCTGGCAGGCACAGTCCATGTGTCCAAGACTGGAAGTGATGAACTGCACACCCTGCCAGGTATGGTCTGCACCTGTCCAAGAAACACCTATATAGGGCAGTCACATGGCAAAACTGTGTGCATACATACCCGCACACTATACAAACACACATAGGGCAACCCCATGCCTACACACACCACATCACCATGCCCATTTGAGCTAATCACACCCCTCACCAACACATATGGTGTCAAACGTATGGCCCACCCTTGGTCTCTGGCAAACCAGCAACACACCCTGTGCATATGATGATACCTGTACCACATCCCTGTCATCCATAACATCGATGCAGGGACAGGCTAATATGGTTCTGATGCACATGGTGACTGTACTACAGTGTACCAATGTACTGCTGTGTAACATGTTGTCAGGAGTAATGTTTAATGCATACATGTCAGGTAGTGTAGCTGTCCAGCCATGATGCATTATAGCTGTTAGTAACACTGAGTGATTGTGGTCTCCATAATGTTATCTATTTGTGTTGTAGGTGTACATGTGTCAGCAAGAGGGTGGTCTGCAGTCATATTCCACAAGGGGTATAGCACTGTGGTGAAACCATGGCTGTGACATATCCTGGGTACAGTTGAACACATGTCACAGGTTTGTATAACAGTTACTGCCTGTGCCACATGGACAGGTGACCTGCTGGTCCACAGGGATATGCATCTAATGCACATGCCACAGGCATAGTAGGCTGATGGATTGCCATGCCTCACCTATGAGCAGCAACATCACTATCCATAATACTGTGTGGTAATGCGTATTGTAATAGGAGTATGT